>NC_133220.1:17109663-17410913 GCF_040436345.1 Pagrus major | reverse complement strand
CAGCCACCTAAATATGCCCTCAGTTTTTTTGTAATCCTGTTTAAAAGCCAACCAACAAACGGAGGTACGGGTGAAAACGTAACCTTCTTAGCATAGGTAAAAACGAGCAGGCATCAAACTAATGTTTTGTTTTTAGTTAAATAATGATGTCATATGCTTCAACTGTATTTAGTTGCTTTTACATTTGCTAAATGTGCTAAAACTATCCTAAGTATGCCCAAATGTTCTGTATCCTGCGGTCATATCACAAACAAAAATAGAAATCTCCCATGTCGTTTTTCTACTTCATGCACTTAATATTCTTGGATTATCAGCCGCATTTCCATTTCCAATTATGTACGTGTGCGTGAAGTTCTCAATTAAGAATGTTAGCAATTCTAATTGTCTATCTGCATGTGCATGAATATGAGAGCAAGAAGAAGAATGTAGGATAAGCACAGCTGGCTGTCCTGGAAAGTCAGGGCCTTGTTAGTCATATTTCAGCCACTAATGTGAGCTGACTGCTGGGGTCATCTTCCTGAGCACCGTCTCTTCCCACCCCACTGGTTACCCCTGCAGTCCAGGAACTTCTATTTGCAGAACCACAGCATGAAGTGAAATCTCTCCTAAACAAACCGCACAACAACAACACTGCGGAAATATGAGAAGTCCTCACACATGTTTAAGCTTTCAAGTACAGAAATAACAAAAAACACAGTTGGGACTGTGGGTAAAACTACTTCACTGCAGCTTCTTATCTATTTCAGCCATAAAAGATGTCTTTCTAGCAGCTATTTCCATTGAACAAATAATTATGGAGCACCAATAGATACTGCAGTGCTGTGTGAACCCAACTGTTTCTCACTTTAAAACTGACAGCGAAGAGAATGAGGTTTCACTTTTTTGCTTTATTTAGTGCTGAGTGCCTTTTTAAAGCTTTCATTTTAGTTATATATTTGATTTTATAAACAGATATCCGTATAGTTTTAAGTTTAGCTTAGCTTAATTTGGATTTGACTGCATATTATCAATTATTTTTTTTACTTCCATTGTACTTTACGATTCGTCAATTTAATTTATTTCATTTTATCTTTTGAAAATCTATTCAAAAATAACGAATATATGAATTAATGTATAATTAATCAGTATATACAATGCATAATTCAGTCACTGACTGTTTCTACAGAGATGAAATTGACTTTTGCTCAAATAAAATGAATAAAACTGACAGCAGAAGGAGGTTTGAAATAATTTTCACGTAAAGGACCCTGAACATAACAGAATATCTGTATCCATCTGTGAAACCTTGAGTTCATCATGATTCACTGGCTACACAAGGCTACTCTCTCATTAGAATATTTCTGTGCTATCCAACCCTAATTTGAAATGTGGCAACTGAACCCACAGCCATTATTATTGGTGTCACACAGAACCAAAGCATGAAGGTCTCTGTTGCAATGCCAAACCTCTCATTCTTTTCAGTGTTTGTGTGTGTTTGCTGCCTCTTCACTATGAAGCCTTATACTCGCAATGTTCAGCCAGCCAGCCTCAGATATCCCACTGGGAGTCAGGAAAGGTAAAGGTTTTCAGTTCACGGTTTGGGTGCCAGAAAAGCTGATCACTACAGACATGAAAAGCCTGAGGTACATCATGATGATACAAAGCTTGTGTGATTTGAGACCTCCCCCCCATCTGTTTGCACAACAAAGGCCTTGTTGCTGACCAAATGCTGTGGCAGCACCCTTGAGTCAGCCTAAGGCACCAGGACTCATAACTTACATGTTCTGTCAGCTTTACGCTCGTTGTTTTGCCTTCTTACTCCACACTGCATGGAGGGATGTATGAATTCGTCCTTGCAGCTATGCATTCTCTACTTTGGAATAATCAAATGTATATTCAAATTTTTGGTCTGTTGAAGCATTTCAGACAAGTCCAGTAATAGTTATGCATATAGTCAGCCCATTTATTCATCATTTGTGTGATTCAGGGTAAATGCAGCCTTTAGCAATTTGGCTGCGAGACTTTATTTCCATGTGACAGCTCTGCAGCAGATATGTCATATTTCCTCTGACTATTAGGGAGGCAGTGTCACTAAATGTCCCTGCTTACAATTATTTTTACTTCATGTCATAACACTGCTTGGTGAGTTCACCGAATAGGGCCAGTTATGATTTAGTCTCTGTATCTAGAAAGAAAAACAGCAATAAATCTCTTGATTTGATCTTCGGCACCTGAAATGTGTCATTAAGCATTTAGTGATGCTGTGATTCAATGAATCAGTTTGACTGTCATTAATTATTTCTATCTGTATATTCCAGCTTCATCCGTCTCCAGAGTCTTTGTTCTTTTCTTGAAAGATCCTTCAACCTACATGAAAAGAAAGCTCACTCTTTCATGGGTCTGGGTGAGCATGATCAAATGGAATCTGAGAGTGACACCATCTTCTTTAGGAATGATAAACACACTTGGGATAGTCATTTATAGAGGTTGTTTACATTATTCCACAACAGTGGGCTTGAGCAGTTTCTAGAAATCTAAATTCTAAATACTTAACAACTATGAAAGACACATTTTCATGGATAGTTACCCTGTAATCGCTGGCAGTGACATAGAAAATGGGCTGGAAGGCGAGCCAGATGATGCAGGTGGTGTACATGGTGAATCCGATGAACTTGGCCTCGTTGAAGTTCTCGGGGCACTTTCGCGTCTTGAAGGCGTAGACAGTGCAGAGGATGATGAGGATGCAGTTGTAGGTGAGTGACATGAGCATGCTGGAGTCCCTGCTGTTGCACTTGAGGGTGACCACGTCTCTCCTCTCTGGGCTCACCTCCTTCCGAACCCCTGGCACCTCCACCAGCAGCCAGATAAGAGCCACCAGCAGCTGGCAGGAGATAAGAGCGCCGCAGATAGCTACCTGGGAGGCGGGGCTGATGAAGCGTGGCCGCTGGGCTCCATCTTTCACTCCGCTGAAGATACGTGCGATACGGTTGGTCTTGGTAAGAAGGGCTGAGTAGCACACTGCGAAGGAGGTGCCCAGGCCGAGTCGGCGCAGGGTGCAAACAGCAGTGGAAGGTTTGGCGATGTAGATGAAGGTCATGAGGTAGCACATCAGCACTCCCAACAGGAGGATGTAAGAGAGTTCACGGCCACTTGCTTTAACCACAGGCGTCTCGTTGTGCTTGAAGAACAGGCCCACTACTGACAGAGTGCACAGTATACCAAGGCAGGAGATGGTGACAGGCCCGATGGCCCAGGCATCCTCCCAGCGGATGTATTCTTCAGGCAGATCATAGCAGCCGGTCAAGTTAGCCAGCGGCCACTGACCGAAGCTGCAGTCCGCACAGGTGAACTCGTCCTGCAGGTACTGGTAGGGCTGGCAGGGGATGCAGATCCAGCAGCACACATCTCCAGGCTGCATACTCTTTATCTCGTTCTTCCTGCAGGGGTCGCTGCACTGGGAGGTGGGCGGTGCGAGGCTACGCCAGTGCACCATGCTGGTGTTCAGGGTCAAGTTGTGGTCCCAGTAGCCGACCTTCTTGTAGATGAACTTCCCGTCTTCTTTGTGGTAATGAAAGATGTTGTAGCGGCTGATGCTGTCGCCGAAAGCGTCGAAGCGCACCATGCTCTCTGCTTCTGTGGGTCTGAATGGAGCTGGGAGGAAACAAAGAGTAATGTTGACTTAAGGGTACTGTAAAGGACATAAGTCTTGAGACAATATAAGGGTATGATTTAAATTAAAGGGGCTCTATGTACCAATTTGTAATGATTAACATGTATAAACCAGAGTTTTTTTGGCCATATGTGAGCGGATTGTAACGTGATGTGAACAGTGAGACCTCCCCCGTCTCTCTCAGTTTCCTATACAAGACTGTGAACGATTTGTTTAAGTTGTTTAATGCTGCTGGACTGTGGATTTCCTTTCCGATTTTCCGTGACAGTCCAAAAGCTGTGACTCAGTGCCTCTCTCCGCTCCGCAAACAGAGAGCAGGTAGTGCACTGACTGATGCTTAAAAAACATAAAAATGTAATGCAAAAATGTCACTGTCCTGGCATATTATCAGTGAATTCCTGTAAATACTCACAGGTTTACTGCCATTTAAGCTCATCTAATATGTGTATTCATTCATCCAACCAAGACCCTGAATAAACACAAAGCCCTTTTTCAGTGCAGCAGAGGAAATCAGTTGATGTCTTGTTCCAGTGACATGCTTATTTGCAAACCTGTTTGCTTTACATGAAAATGTTCAATTACGTGTTCAAGTACAAATGAAACAAACACTCTTGTTCCAGTGAGACATTGTGTCTGTGTTTGCTTCCATCATTGTTCCTACCTTCAAATTTGGTCTTCAAGATGAACTCCTTGTAGAACCTTTTGCCGTTACCTGGTTTCATGGCTTCACACACCTTAGATGTGTTGGAGCACACAGCTTGCCTCATGTTATGCAGAGCGTAGGCCATGGCATAGACTGCATTTACCACAAACATGATCTTGGACTCCTGCTCAAAAGTGCCATCTCGCAGGCTGTGTTCACTGCAGCCAGCTTCCTGGAGGCTACAGCCAAACCGGTGCTCCCAGAACTCTTTGAACCACGGGTTCCTTGTGTTGGTGTACGGGTTCAACTTGGTGAAGTAGTCTTCAAACTCTCTAATTGGGTAGGAGGCCAGCTCAATAGTGAAAGCCATGTCTGCTGCGGTCTCGCTGCCCCTCACCACACTCTCCTGCGCTCCCCATCCATCACTCGCCACCCAGGTGAAGGTGACATTCATGCGAGCAGCGGCCACCAGCAGCTCACGGGCATCTTCGCTGCGGGTGAACAGGATGACCACCTTGGCGTTGGACTTCTGCTGCAGAGCGCGAATCACATTGTCATAGCCCTGGCGGTTCATGGAGCGGCTCACCTTGGCTGAAGTGGCGATGCAGATTTGGCGAGTGCGGGCCTCCTGCTGGAAGGCGTCGATCCCAGTCTCACCGTAGTCGCCCTCTGACGCCACTGTTGACACGTAGGTCCAGTTGAAGTAACGCAGGATCTCAGCCATGGCCTTGGCCTGGTAGAAGTCAGGAGGCACTGTGCGGGCAAAGTAGTCATAACGGCTCTTATCGCTGAGCTTTGAACTGGTGGAGGCATAGCTGATCTGAGGAATCTGGAACAATCGCAGGAGGTTGGCCACCTGAAGAAAGAGACGGAAAATATTTCAATAGGTTTATTATATGTTTGTAAAGTGTCATTTCACACTCATGAAGCCTTTGTCACCGGTCCCCTGCTAGAAACAAACAATCGACTTTGTTGCTACATGGTACTGAATGTCAGAATGTCCTGGCAAACCTGTACTTGACGAAGGACTATAAGGACTACACTAATATATCATCACCTTTTTAGTTTATATGGCATTTATTCACCCAGCGACCTCTGGTGGCCCTTAGTCCACATAGAGAGCAGTCCACATAGAGAGTCCACATAGAGAGCAGGATGGGGTGGACGGAGGGGTTAAAAAAAAAGGATTTCCCTTCCTCTTGTCCCGTGTAAAACCGAAAGGGTTTCACCTTTCAACATTGCAACATTGTCCACTTGTGTCACACACATAACAACTTAAGTAACATATAGACGCACATAAGTGAAATTACACAAGTATCGTACCAAACTGCCGATAGACAACTTTTTTGCTTTAACTTCTCGTTCTGAAGTAATAAACGACCGCACAGTGTCATGGCTGTAAAAAAAAATTACACAATCCATGTTAAAGTTCCCTATAAACCTCGCTTTCACTATGCTTTTTGGCCTGCCACTGGGCTTTCTTTGCACTTTCCCACCAAGAACGAAAGACAAATTACGACACATTGCTTTGTACAGTAGCCAGGCTGTTAGTGGTAGCCACGTTGCTAATGCTGTCTTTGACACAGTGGCACAAACAGTAATTCCACAGGGAAACATTAGGAGAGAGGAATTTGAAAAATTGTCTGTTTATGCTTTAATTAAGTCCAAACGAAGATCTTTTCCTAAACCTAACCAAGTAGTTTGATTGCCTAATTCAAACCAAATGGCAAGTGTCTAATGAAGGTTCACGTTGTTTTGGGAGACACTGGCGATCATCCTATTCAGTCATTTCTCCACTTTGTCTCCACAAACTCTTGAGTGAAATATTGACTCAGTGTTGATAAAATATTGAATATTGGCACTTGAGCAGAGCAGGAGTGTAGGAGTAGTAGGAGTGTACGAAAACAGTAAAGAAAAAAAACAAAACACTGAGCTGAAATGCATTATCAAACTATGTAGAGCTGAAGGGAACTCTTGGTAGATGGTAACTATCTGTGGTTTTGTTTCTGTGAGTGGCACAAGAGTTATTTTAAAAATATTGATTTCACCCGCAGTTGTACTGTCCTTCAGTTACGGATGCTTCTGCAGCTGACAAGCATAAAAATTGCTCAATTGTACAACATTCTTGTGGCTTAAACAGCATCTCTGATAGCTGAAAATTTTGGGTCAACAAAATGTGATTCTGCATCAAATTTCACAACTCTTTGCTTTTTAACTTGGATATCTATCTGGTCTACAGGTGAAGTGGAGCCATTAAAGGACACGGCTGCTCCAGTCTGACGCGCTTCAGCTCTGTGGTAAAGACTGGCTGTGGAAACAGGGACAATTCAATGTTCCTCTATCTCAAACTGTTTACTCTGTCAGGGATTCACATCGCCAGCTGCGAGTGCCACAAATCCCCTCACAAATAGAGCCACATAACAACTGCAACAATGGCACAAAGATAAGGGTTTTATCCGTGTGTTTTTCTGCTTTCTTGAGTTAAAAGCATTCTGTCAACGCATTAAAGTTTCATGACAGATTCTGTCAGACCTTAAGATGCCCACCTAACCCAGACAAATATATGGATATCCTTGCGGAGATGATAGTTGATGGCAAGTTCAACAGGGGTGGATGATAATCTTTAACTGAAACTCAGCAAGGCGTCCATGTTATACACAATATTGCTGAAATGATTGTGACAGAGTCATAACATAAAATCACTGCAATTATTTTCCCACACAGCACTACAGAGCCGACTATGACAGAGAGCTGGTGAAAACTTGTCATTTCCCAGGATTCCTTGTGAGACGCAGTGGTGATTAGTGGATACCCATGGGCTTCAGTTTGACTACCTCCTCCCCCAGGCTTCATTGTATGCCTGGAGGCTTCCCAAACAATGGCATCCCCACAGATATAATTGGAACCTTCCACCCTCACACTATTTATTAAAAGTACTATTGTCTATTACAGCTCACTCAATCCAACCCATGAAACAGAGCAATCAATCTTTGCTGCGATATTGTAAATCTCTAGTGTTATATACTGTATGTGTAGTATGATCACAATTTTCTGCATGTGGTGCCCTGAACATGTTATTCAACAGCCTATTTTTAGTCATGCTCGCGGCATGGCTGCAGGGATGGCAGTGCCGGTCTGTCGGTCAGTTGGTCCATCACTTTGGTCCAGACTGTCGTATCTCAATTCTCATTATTTACTATTTAAAGATTATTTACACGAAAAAGAACAGATGATGACAGATGATGAAATGATTTTGCAATTCATAAATGAAAACAAAATCATAATGTCTTCATTGCAAGAATGTTAAACTAAGATGTGAACATGCATCATTATAGTTGCTAAACATCAGCATGTTAGCATTTAGCTCAAATAGAACCACACTGTATAACCACAACCTCACAAAGCTGCTAGCATGATTGTAGACTCTTCTTCTTCTTCTTCTTCTTCTTCTTCTTCTTCTTCTTCTTCTTCTTCTTCTTCTTCTTCTTCATTTTACATCCTTCAAGCGTTTTCTTTCATTACTCTTTCTGACTGCACAATTACCTCCTGCAGACACATTCACCTTTTCATTGCTATGGCCAGCTTTAATGTAAACTGAAGTATCTTGAACTAATGGAATGAGACAAACAGAGACTACTAGACATTGTATATGCAATGCAAACACACGCTGTTTTGCCTCAGAAATTACCAACATTAACCCTGATCTGTGAGCGGCCGTGTGCTTAACCTCCTTTAGCTTAATCACCCGAAAGACAAGAGCTAGAAGAAAACACAGGCATTAAGTCTTGAGGGGATGAAAAGAGTAAATATGATGTATTGAGACAAGTGCACTACTGCACCCGGCAGTAGTCCTCTCCACTGTTTCTACTCCAATGGTCTCATCAAATTGCCCACTGAGAGACGTGATTTCCATCGTAAAAGTATGGGGAAGCCTGACTGGACCTCTGCATGTACTGATTCATTCATAGTGCCTAGCATATACACTGTATTTTGCATGCAGTCGGTCACACAGTCGGTTGCATGCAGTCGGTCACACTTGCACGGTAATAAGGTAGTTTCCTCCTCACAGAGTTTTCAGGCATGCAGTTGGCCTTCATCAATGGATTCCTGGAGAAGCCTGACAGCGCACCTTTCAGGACGGCACTGGAGTGTGTGACAGTAACCGTCTGTTCGTCCTCTGCGCTACTTCCCTCTCTCCATTGACAAGTCACGTAAGAACAGGCTCAGGGGTATCATACTGTAAATTGCTCTAATTGAATGAGACTCTCCAAACGCCAAACTTGTATTGAATTTCTTAATTATGTCCGGCCACAGTTGTAGGTACAGTACAGTTTACAATGAAATTTGCAAACACTTTGTTTAAGACTTGCACCACCCTTAATCTTAACCAATACATGCCTATAACTCTTAACTTTGTCCTAAACTGAACCCATAGTAAAGTCACAAACCACTTTGGCTTGTTTGGCTCACAAGTGCAATAAGTTGAGACACCAATTAGGTGATCTTCACAGTCCACTGGTTTAAAATCCAAAAGTGGTCCCCAAATGAGCTATAGCTTGGACTACAGAATCTAAAAAATAATAGTATATTCACACCGCAGCCTCCCTGTATGAGCGGGTCTGATTAGACTTTCAGGCACCCTCTCGCATATATTTTAACTATAACTATAAAGTAATCTTTTTAAAATCACTTCTCTTTTGAGATGTAGAAATCACCTGAATAGTGCCCATTTGTTGTGTGAGGACAAGTATAAGGAAGTACACACGAAGAAATTGCAAATCATTGCATTAATTAGATTAATGACCTCATTAGCTTTATAGGTTATATCTACTTTATTATGGTTATTATGGCAGTGCATTTCACAGTTAAGAACTTGTTTTGGTTCTATTATTTAATAAGGTCCATTAGTGAAACAGTGATTGTTTTTATAATATTTCCATCTTTGTGTCTTTCTTTTCCTCCAGTGTTCCTCTAAACCCAAACTCCAGTCAGTCTCTTTGCAGTAGAGCAGGCAGTAATATAGTACATGCTTTTGTACACAATATCTTATCTATCTCATAGATTATATACCACTCTACAAATACCATATGTCACCATTTGTCAAGAAAAGGAGTTTTGCTGATTACCATTAATTCTAGAGGCTTGTGTCGCAGACAGGGACTAAAAATAAAGTCTAATCTACATTAAAACGATTGTCTCGGTTTAAAAATCTAGTTTTATATTAAAAATGTAGTCCCAGATTAAAAATCTAATCTCAGAGTAAAAGTCTTGTTCCAGTTTAAAAGCCTAGTCTCAGAATAAAAGTCTATTCTCATCATATAAATCTAGTTCCAGTTTAAAAATCTAGTCCCAGAATAAAAATCTAGTCCCAGAGTTAAAGTCTAAACCCAGATTAAAAATATAGTCCCAGATTAACAATCTCGTCCCAGATTTTAAATCTAGTCCCAGAATAAAAATCTAGTCTGACATTAAAAGTTTAGTCCCAGAATGGATGCATCCACTGAATGATGTCCTTATCTAGGATTACACACGGTTTAATATTAGGATTAGTATTTATGATGTTTTTTGTCTCCAATATTCACTGAGGAAGGTTTCTACCAAAGTGTGAAATAACTGGATTAGTTTGAATGGATCATTAAGTTCATATTGTATTATCATATTGCAGAATGTTATTATTTACATTTCAAACATTCATGCCCACAAGATGCTCTGCCTCTCTCTCTCTCTCTCTCTCTCTCTCTCTCTCTCTCTCTCTCTCTGTGCAGAGCCAATTTCACTGTAGATGGAAACTAAACTGCTGTTTTCCTGAATGTGATTCTGTTGCCTTGTATTCAATAACATTTAAGGTCTTTCATTCATTTCTCTCACTGCACTTTAACATCCTATTTATGTGTCTGTTTCTACTGCCTTCTGGGTTTTTTATATATCTTGTAAAGCACTTTGCCATGTTGTTGAAACCTGCTTGATAAACTTGCCTTGCCCAAAATCATAGTTCAAGACCCACTCCACCTGAACCTGTGCTGTCCTTCGCTTGGATATTTGCCTTCGCAGTGTAGAATGATTTATGTGTGCATGAGTTTGACACTTGAAGGCTGTTTTCATTTTTCACCTGCTGCAGGGGGAACGTTTCTCTGCTCTCAAATCTTAATTCAAGAATTTGCGATATCTCAACTAGATTGGAAACCAATTGCGATCCAGTTTGTAACATATGAGCATGAAGTGAGTATGGATTCTGGAGACGTCTTGTGTCCAGCAGTAAAACTTTTGAATTTAATAATACTCGCATATTGAAATAATCAGGGTTTTTTGATGCATGTGAAGGAGCAGATGCAGTTTTAAGTATTATTTTAATGTCTTAAAACATGTCTGGAATAGATCTATAAATGAAGAAATGCATTTATTTGTGCCAAAAAGGAAACATTAAGGGCCACATTTATAGCTCCCTGAGCTTAGCATCGGTTTTACTCTTCCCTATGTTCCCTTTGAGACACATGGCCCATGAACAATATACAACATATGTGGTAAATGTTTACAGCGTGCAGTGTTTACGGCTACAGAAAGGCCACACCTCACACTGTGCTGAAGCACTCCACTGTGTAGCTTTACCGCAATAGTTAAGTAATACTAAAGCTATTAAAGCAGGGAAATATATCAAACAAGGTGGGCTGCAGTGTGAACTGATATTTCAAGGATAATGGGAACAGCTGGGAATGTGAGAGTATGGTATCACTGGTGTTTAGTTCATATATTTGTATCATTATCTGGTCAGTCAATATCATGATGATATAATAAAAAGACTGCACACAAACAATATTTTCAAGCTCCGCAGGTCTTTAGGCGTATGAATCCATGCACTGTATCTTGAGTTTGAACATAAAGCTTCAGGAGCAAAATAATGACATTTCAGTCCAGTGTTCCCTCAAAGGAGCAGAGGCGCTGAGGGAAGATATGAGACAGCTGGAACATGTGCAGTCTCTTACTCATGTGACTGTCATGATTTTTTCAACATGGAAAGTCCATCTGTATGTCCCCGAGGTCCCTGTCAAGCTGAGCCCTACAGTAGATACAGTAGATGACACGCAGAGTGAAACTTACAGATGTACAGTGCAGCAGCCCATTCACTCACCAGAGGTCCAGAAATACATGTTATGCATAATGGAGATAATGCAAACCGCTAATGTATTTTGATAATTCTGGTAAAATGTGACCATTATAATTAATAACAAAACCTTGTATACAATAAATTCTGAGGCGCAACAAAATTTCTCTTGTTTAATGATCTGCTCAGCGCCTAAACATGATGTTTCCTCTCAGCGTTGTGCTTTCAAAATGCCAATTCCAAAAGGAAACACAGATGTTGTACAAACAGTGGCCCAAATTATCCGTGCCAAGCTTGCGTCAGGTCCAATTTGGGAATAATCTACTTCAATTTCTGAAGATGAGAAATCATTCTTGTAGAGGGGACATCACACAAAAAATGAAGCAAGGAGAGAAAACAATAAATAATACCGAAAGGTCTAACTCTTAGCTTCCTTGATGAGAAAACACACCAAAGATTTAAATAAACAAACTTTAAAAAAAATCTGTGTGTCTGTGAGTGAAGTTGCATCAGTTCATATGAATATCATGAAATCAGTTTGTTTGCATGTTGATTCCGAATATTAATGGATAATGTGGCATACGATATAAGAAATGTTAATCAGACGCATGTTGACAGGTTTGCATTACTTTAATGTATGCAGCAGTTTTGATCCAAACATTCACCGAGAGGAAACGGCATCAAAGCTAAATCACGCTGCGGTCGATTGTGGGGAGGCGGCTGAGACAGCAGAACACCAGCACAACTTAATTGACCGTGCAACATCAAAAGCACACATCTTAAACCTGGATCTAGTTTTGTTCTCTCTCAGACAATTTGAGGCAAACCCCGAGCACTGAGCAGTTCTTCAGTGTGACTGCGGCGCCTCTCTTCTTCCAAGGCTGATTCTTCCAAATTGGAAATTGGATCAACAACTTTGCAGTGCTGCAACACCTCTGATGCTTTTTCTCTTGTTTACATTTGTTAATGCCGACTGATCTCTCAGCTCCAAGTTCATCTTGGCATTTTCTTGTAATACCCACGGCCGGTAAAGGAAAATCCTTGCAATGGGAGTGTAGACTGTTCACTAGCCTGTGCCATTTTATCATATCTGCTGGATCAGCTACCCATCTGTTGTGCAGCTGATGAGGATTATTTTTGATTTGAAGATGCTGTTTTGAATTCTGCCACCCAAAGTTTTCAACTATAATAGCTGTGATTTTGTAAGAGGACAAATGTTCCCCAATTTTATTAATTTTAACGATTTGTCCTCAACTAACTCCATCATCAAACTGCTCCTTGAGTCTCTACTGAGTTCTTACTTTTTATCACTTTAACTTCAATTTGCTTGCCTGCATGTTAAAATAACAGGCATCCTTTTAACATATATGTTAATAACTACCAGATAGATAAAGGAATAGTTCAGCCGTTTGGAAAATACATTTGTTTCTTTCCTTTCAGGAGTTACATGAGTCTGAGGTGTTGCTTAACTTGACTTGAAGACTGGAACCAGGGGAAGCAGCACGCCTGGCTCTATCCAACATTCAAAACTGCACTAAACACATTTCTAACACAAGTATTTTATTTGTTCCAGTTCTACGACGTCAGAGATTGTAAAGCAACCAGTGTTTTTGGCTGTACGTACTTCTTAATGAAATAACTCATTTGGAATGGCAAAGGGAAGGTGAAGCTGACCAGATTATATTTCCGATTAACAGAAGAATCTTTTCATGTGACTGAGTATGATTATGCCTTTTGACCCCGCACAGTATGAGCAACATAGATGGTAGTTCAATTAGCAAGCAGAGAGTTTGGTGATATAACAAGATAATGTGTTGTTCTAAAAAAGAAAAGTAATATCTAGTAATAACATGAAACTATGTCATAATATCATAAAAAAACCTTGTTATAACATGAAAAGGATCTTGTAAAAATGATTATGATGTCGCAAAATAGTTGATAATGAACATAACAATGAAGAAGTTCCCTGAAAACATCATCCACTCCAATAGAGTAGTGACTAGTGTTATTAAGGTTTTTTTTTTTTTTTGGTGGGTCATTTAAGCACTCACGGCACTTAGTTAAGGTTAGGAAAAGATTATGACCTTGGTTTAATGCAAAAAAATGCATGCTGTGACTTGAGACATGTGTTTATTAACATTAAACGGATACTCACAAGCTGAACTCTTAACCAAGGGGCTTATGTTGCCTACACCTAACTGTGAACCCCAGTCTCATTCACCCAGGCCACCTACCTGCGGCTCAAACAAAACGTTATCCAGGCGGTGATTACATTTGCTTACAGAAACAACTGAATGACATATAAACATAATTTCTATGAAATGGAGTTGACACAATACATTTTATACTGAAGATTTGGGAAACAATATACAAAGCTGTACCTTTTGGCCTGTTTACAGAATTCGATGTGATCTCATTTGAGGCATTGTTTATTCAAGGCAAAGCTTGGCAAGGCAGGATATCATTACAAGTAAACTCAATGTGCTTTATGTGAGCTGCATCTGCAGACACCCACCCACCCAAAGATCTACCCCACACACAAACACAGAGCACACAACAAAGGCCCGAACAGACGATAAGGTATTCAAAGCAGCAGATGCACATGTAAACAGGTATGTGTCATACATAAGACCGCACTGCATGTATTCATGTCTGTGGGTCACAGCTGTGATTCAGTATGAGCCCTTTGTGTAGCTGGAATGCAGCAGCAGAAATAAACGTGTGTTGATCTGCTTGCATGCTCTATTTCAGGAGGAGACAATTCCTCCACATTAAACTTACATCTATTATTTCCTCCCACCAGCAAAACAATGCTCACCACAAGAGCGACCTTTTGAAGCACTCTCAAGTACGAGGATATATCTGCGAGAAATGTTGCTCTTTATCATCTGCTCAGCTTAAAGCTTTGAAATATCACTTCTAGCCTCTAGCATTTAAGAAATAAACTTGATAAGTCCAGGAATTTTTACCGTCAGTGCTCCTGTCACACAATCTTAAGCATAGTTCTAAATAACAGCCACAGGTTCTGAGCGGAGACTGGTAATTTATTCCTGTGAAAATAAAAAAAAATAAAAAGCTGTCAGACAGACAAGATGAAGGAAAATGTGTCTGGAAATCGATTGGCGGGCAATATTATTGACCGCGGGGGTCCTGACTTTAACCAATCTGCCATTGTTTCCCTTCACTTTGAATGACGCACTGATGTGCTAATTAGGGAGATGAGCTGTTTCCTCCAAATGTGCTAAAGCTTCCAGTTCAGACATAACAGTCTATATCACATGATAAACAAGATGCTTTTGAAGTTCACACCAAAGCAGGATTTTTCCTTTGCCAGTCGCAATTCGTGAAGACCAAAACACAATAAGGAAGCCCTCTCCAGTTCCTCTGCATGACACAGCAACAGACTTAATAAACCACCGCAAACCAAAAATATAAAACACCAATATATGGCTGCACAGATATGAATTCTTATAACCTCAAATTATTGAGGACCTTCCCGGGTGCTTCAGCAATGACTTGCAGAGTTTGCCTACTGTGCTGTTGTCTTGTCTTAAAGGATTAAGTGGAGGTTTTTGAAATATAAATTTTAGGATGCTGGATTCTCAATAACTATTGTCTGAAGGGAGGAGAGCTCTGTAGTGCAATATTACATTTGAAGGAGATAGGCTGTTGAACTTTCATATATCTGGTGATTATTTAATTATTACCACAAAAATACGTTTTCTTCTTTGTGTACATGTGTGTTGAATCATTGGTTCTCGACCTGGGGGTTGCAAGTTCATTTCGAGGGGTTGCCAGATGGTTGTGAGGAATGAAAAATACATACAATAAAAAACACATTTTAGACAAGTGGTGTACGATGTTTGAAGTGCATGGGCAAAAAATAAAAAATAAAAAGGCCACCAGCCGGATGCGGTGGGGCGCCAGCGTGCAGAAAGACATGATATAGTTATAGTGAGGAGAGGACACTTCACCATGTTTTGTCCACTAGAAGGACACCCTGGAGGCCATTTTATCATGTTTTATGAGGGTACATTCACAGCATTTTTTCGAACATGGGGGCCCCCCTGCATCCCTGAGTCCACCAGTGTTTTAGACTGGGGAATATTTTTTAATGAAAAAAAAAGCTTTTTTTAGTTTTTCAGTTTTTTTTAAAGGGGCACTATGTAACTATGTTTTGATCTCACCCCACCAAAACTCAAAATAAACACCTGTTTTACTCTAATGTTTACACAAAAATGTAAACGTATGACTTTCAAATACATCTAGAAATTCATGTTCAGGAGGTAAACAAGTAAATAAGTTATTAAGTTATTTCAGGATGTCCAACAGTTTCAGTGAGAGTTTCTGCTTAAAGTTATTTGCATTAAATCTGCATTGAGGACAAAAGTTGTGCCTGGAAGCAGATTTCAGCTTCTTATTGTGTGACTGTGAAAGTGTGGGACCGGTTCAGAATGATTTCATTGTTCTTTTTTCATTACATGCTAGGTTAAATTTAAAACTGTAAAAATGTGTAGGCTGTTAGGATTGAGTCATCATTCATGGTCAATTCTATACAGCTAATATTCCAGATGGCAATAAAAGACGGTTTTCCTAAAACATGAAACGGTGAGAAGACATAAAAAGGACGACTACATATAGCAGGATGAGCAAGGAGATGATGAAAGGCTCCTTAACATTGCCGGGCTAATTATGAAAGAATCCTTTTGAGGCGGAGGAGAAACTGGCTCGTCTCTCACCATCTTTCCCACATCTCGTCCTTGGCCCCTGTCACCGGCAGCGTCAGCCTCCTCTCCACACGCAGGTGGACACGTCTCTGCCAGCCAATGGACATGCACCCCACGGATGGGAAAGCAGCTCCTCTCAAAGTTCCCCGGGAGCGTCCCTGGCACTTGTCCTCCTCACTTTTATAACGCTCTTCATCTCCACAAAGTGTTTCTCTGGGATAAATAGGGACTGTCTAAATCAGTGACCTCTCTCAAAAAAAAAAAAATCCCACCATGGGCTTCTCTCTGCTCTCACAGCTCGATTCATTAAAGTGGCCAGGAAATGAACAAAGAGACTGTTGAGCATAGTGATGCTTGAGGTATGTATTCAAATTAATACAAAAACCCTCAGTTTCTTTTTGAATCTTTTGGTCTGTGTGGTCGCTGAAGACTCATTCACATGGAGAGACACACACAAAGTCCTTTTCATGCTTCTTTAAAACATGCTGCTCTTTTGTCAAAGTATCATCAACTTTACAGGAGAAGATGATTTGTATCATTCACTTCTTCCCAGGCGAAGAAGCCCCGGGTTTAATGGGTAAGATGGACATCCTCAGTCCAGTCTGTCTGCCTGTGTGTCTGTGACTGTCCTCTCTATTCATGCTGACATGAAGCACTCATCACTGCAGACTCCTGGCAAACTTCCCCAAGGTTGGACCGTATTCTGACGTTGCTTTAGCAGACACTAACAAGGGAATCACAGTCAAAGAGGCTGCTGCACTCAACTTATTCAAGCAATCAGTGTTTCCCATTCTCATATTACTTACTGTGTGGAGCCGTGGCGCATTATGAATCAAAAACAAGTCCAGTTTTCACTCTTCCAAAAGGAGAACCGTGGGAATTAAACAGGATTTGATTATGAAGTCGCTTCATACATTTTAACAATGAACTAAATGTATAAAGAAAAAGTTTTAGTTTCACATTTTGGGAAATAAGTTTTAAAGATTGCTCCTAAATATCTAGGTGAAATAAATAGTTAGTTTAGCCAGTCCAGAATATAACATACCATTCTCGTTTAACCCTTTAGTTGGTTGTATGGATTAAACAAACAAGATAAACGTTTGAATTAGTGACCTTTAGTGGGGCTAGTTGTGTCCATTTTCCTGCTAAGCTAGGCTAGCCATATCCTGGCTATAGTGTCATATTTAAGGGATAAAAGAAGCAAATGGGGATTTCCTTAAATGTTAAAGTATTCCTTTAAAGCGAGAGCTGGCAAGATGATTTGTGTTTAGGAACCGAACAAATGTTTATCAAAACAGGTGTATTTGAGTGACAGGAAATGGGTGAACACGCGTCAGCTGCAAAAGAATAATTGGTAGATTGAAAGATGTTTGATTATTAAGTATATTCAGCGTTGGCATGAGACAAGGACATTGTAACATATTCTTAATGTTACTTTTAATGCCTGAGAAGTCTGGGGTTGTTACACCTCTTCCCATGGGGCTGATGTGTTTCCCTACATCTTTTACTTTGACGTTTGAGTGCTACTTGAACAGAGATGGATGAAAAAGTAACCACAAGCCAGTGGCCTTAGCTTCAATGCGCGTCACAGCATTGCGTCGTAACAGGGGCGAAGATCGCCATCGAAACATGGCAGCCAGTTGGACAAGCACAATTTTGGAACGTCTGTTCAAGTTCCCCCCATAAATTCCATCTATCTTTATTCACGCAGTGCTCAAACGTTGTTCAGTCGGTATTGAAAGAGAGACTGAAGTAAAAGATTGAAAATCATAGCCACCGTACTTTCTCTCTACTGTTCCCTGTTTCCCAGCACATGTTGAACGTGACACACCTGAAAAAACACAACAGACAAAAAAAAAACAAAAAAAAAAACAGTTCTCCTTCATTTGCAAAGGGAAAGGTGTTGATTGCCATTTCCTCAAGCATTTTTGACAAGTTTCTTTCAGCAATTTTAAAAAATCAAACATTGCTAAAATAAGCATTCTTTGGTGTAAAATGGCTTTAAGTGTAATAAGCTCCGACTTCAGCCACGCACCTGTGGTTTTATCATTTGCCTAAATTTGTTTGACACCATGTTATTCCACCTTCCTCAATCTCCATCTCTCTGTTGGAAATCACTGGAATCATCAGCATCATTGTATCTATACAATCAACCCTGATGACATAATCTTCGCCCAACATCTAAAACTGTGTAATCTGAAATACGTTCATTATCTGAACATTTTCAACAGCTCTGCTCACGCTTACAATGCCACCGTCATACAGTAGCATGGTTAGACTGCATAAACACTGCTGCATATTCATAAGCCGTCAATCTGCAGTTTCAGGTGTGATATAAAATATTCATGTGACGCTTTAGTGTCCCTCATGTGAGAAAATTCCCAGCATTAGTCATACTGTATGTGTTGCTGTTATGAGCTTTGACATTTTCAGTACAGGGATGTTTCCCCATCACAACAAGTTGCCAAAATAAACAGCTTGTTATCCTTTGTGTTTTCAAAGAGGGTTATTGTGGAAGAAAAGGGATGTCGAGACGTGGGGTGGCTGCTCATCGTGTTATTTAAGTGCTGGTTAAGCACAAAGCTAGTAAACTTTTTAATGAGATGAAATTGGTTGAGAAAAATAGTGAGCGAGCGGGGACAGAGACAATTACAGCAAAACACAAGTTTAATTGGAGCTGGGTGTGGAGCACAGGAAAGTGCAGTTTTGGTGAAATTTCAGTTGATAAACAATGTCACCATCCATGACAATTATGTGTCATAATAATTTGTCACAGATATAAGAAGATACCAAAACACAGAAAATAATTATAATTTGTTCCAGCTATTCAGACTCAATAGGCGGAATAAAAATTGTGATTTTGCAAGCTCTAGTAAATCAGAGTTCAACTTTAATTAGTTTTCTAAATAGTGCTTTACTATTGAAATATTAAAGGTGGTAAAATAATCAACAGGATGAATACTAATAAATAAATGTTGACATTATGGCATGCATGTACAGTACTGTATTGCTGAGATGTTTGCTGTACAGTAGTTAACATGAAATCAGCTAGCCCAGTCACGTCCTGATCCAAAGCTCTTTTGCCAGCCTGGTCCCTGAGCTCCCTGTTCAAACCGCTAACTGCGCGGCTAACTGAGCAAACTAGCTAAGGCCAGCTACAGTTAGCCGCAGGTAGCGGTTAGTCTGGTGATTTGAATGAGTATGAATTTGACGGGTGACCAACTCTTATATATTGCACCAGTTGTTTTTGAAAAGCAAATGTGACTAAAGCCTTATGTTCATAAATGTGTTGTGAGCTGAAGTTAATGGAAAGTGTAACCAAATTAAACCTACACACTCGCTAACACCCAGTGCATCATGGTAATTATGCCGTGTGAGGGCAATCAGAATTAATTAATTATGCTCAGATGCTTCGCCTCTGGCAACCTTTAATACGTGTGTGAAAGGTCAGTTTTCTTTGCAAGGTGGAAATGAAGTCGCTGACAAAGTGATGGATGTCTCTGTGAATGTTGATGCTTCAAACAGAATCATCCCAGGTGGATTTTTATTCCGGCCAAGGCAGAATCTCTTCCCGCGGAAGGCTCAGACTGCCAGCTCAGGAAAAGTGGAGACGCTGGGCATGTTTCTGTGAGGTGAGGTGTGAGGTGTGAATAAGTGGGTCTATATGCAGATTCAGTTTGCAGTATGCAAGTTTATCCACTCTGATGTATCACAATGAAACACAGAATGAATGAATGACTGCAATGATTTAATGAATTAAGTGTGGGTTTTCTGTTTTCTGTTTGGTTTAAAGGTGCTTCAAGTTTCAAAATATTATTTCAAAATTGTAGAAATGAATTCCTTAAAAAAATAACAACCACAAAATGCAATTTACAGGATGGAGTGAATATGCAGCTGAAACATTAGCATCCTGCTTTGGTGAGCAGGTTATGATTGAAACAGGAATATGACGCCTATCTATTAAGTTTAAACCAAATCAAAACAAAGAAATCCTTATTGCTGTACAAGAATGTCAGCATTTCAGTGATTCTGCAAAACCTTTGAAAACATTCGCTGCTGAATGAAAAAATGTTTTGCTTTCTGCAGAATCACAGTTAGTTTTTCTAGACACTTAAATTGTCAAATAACCACCATTGCTGATGGAAATCTATCAACTTGACACAGGCAGAAATGTTTATGGAAGAGGAAATGCTTTAAAGGAGACATATTATGCTCATACTCAGGTTCCTAATTTTATTTTGGGTCACTGCTAGAACAGGTTTACATGCTTAAATGCTCCAAAAACACATCAGTTGTCTCATACTGTACAGTTCTTCAGCACTGTTCCCCCCCCCCCATGTCTGAAACGCTCTGTTTTAGCTCCTGTCTCTTTAAGGCCCCCCTCCCAGATACCCAGTCTCCTCTGATTGGTCAGCTCACACACGCCTGAGCCAGTACCGCTAAAAACAACAGAGCAGCTGTGCTAAATCAATTCTTACAGACCAACCTAGCCGCTAGGAAGAAATTATGCAAATGTGTTACATGGTGATGTAGTGTGATGTCACAAAGTCACAGAACTAAAGGCGGGACTACTGACGAGGCGTTTCAGGAGCAGTGTTTTCTGTGGGAGAGATGAGCTTCTGTTGGTGCGGACTTGACCGTTTTGACTTTTAAGGTCTTTTACATGAACATGAACATGAACCCACAGTATATAACCTACTGAAAGAAAGGAAAAAAGCGAAAAAGCATAATACTGTAGGTTTTATTCATGTTGTGTTTAGTTGCATCATTACCTTGAATAAAATTAAGAATTTCTTTGGGTTTCAACATTGTTGAAACATTTGGGTTCCTGTAACTGCAAAACTCAACAAAACGTATAACAAACGTCTGGTTGTTTGTAAACATTTTAATGCAGAAATGTTACATCTTTAATGTGAAGTAAAGATCAAAGTTACAGGACCCTTTCATTAAAGTCAGGTATGGATATAAAGGGCACACTACTTCTTTTGTTGGCGCTGTAGATGATACGTAAAGTTTTGCATTATGTGATTATTGCAGTAGAATCTACCAAAACACTGAGTTTGTGAGATAAATGGATTTGCTCATTTACCTGAATGGAAACATCACTGTAGGATCCTCCAATGACCCCAGAGATGGCCAGTGGAACCTCGTTTTGGATGGGCCTGGAGCCGTCCGGGCAGATGAAGCCTGGATCTTGCACCTTGGTGAGGGAGGCTCTGACGAAATCAAGGGACTGCTCCAGCGCGTATGTGTCCTTCGAGCAGGTGTCCAGGATGTGGGCTCCCAGCTGGAGCCCGGGAAGGATGCGATCGCTGGAGTTAATCTCATCAAGTGCCAACAGCATGGCCTCCAGTCTCTGGATCCCTCTCGCCTCATTGATTTTACCGCAGTCCTCCGTCCCATCGCCTTTTTGGTGCACCGGGAACAGGCCTCCGATCACCAGGTCCCCGTCCAAAATTATCTCCCGTTTGGCTGCAGGTGGTAATCTGGAGATGCTGGGCAGGACTCCTAGTATCAGCAGCTCCAGCAGGAGCATGTGAAGAGGCCAATAATGGGCAGAGTTGGCCAAAGACCTGGGGCAGAGCACGACACTCAGCATGGCAGGATCAGGATGCAGGGTTCAGCTGGGTGAAGTTGAGAGGAGCAAAGGTTCACAGGGTCTGGAGGCAGATCACTTTCAAGTCTTCTCTCAGTGGGTGCAGCATGTTTGATATTTCCTGAGTGAATCAAAGGAAAAATTAATTAAATGTGTTAATAAAGCACAAGGCTCTATCTATCTATCTATCTATCTATCTATCTATCTATGAGCAATAACATAACCATATGTCTTAAAAGGTGCATTATGACGCCCACTGACAGCTTATACTTGTGGCTTTTTGTCACAGATTTTTCTTAGTACCATTACTCTCTTTCAGCCCTGTCGCCCACAGATGATGAAACAGTCATAAATAGTGCTTCTCGGCTTGGTGTGACTGTTTCAAATCTAAACCAGTTTATATCTAAACTTTCTCTTCTTTACAGTTTTCTCATTGATTTTTGCCTGGACTTCTTTTGTCTTCCCCGTGGCCTAATGTGATCTGCAGAAATGTTACAGACAAGTAATGGTATTACTTGACAGCCTAAACCCGAGACTGCTTCGTCAGGAGGGTGATATCGGGCTAACTGGAGTCTTATGAGTTACTTTTTTTGAAGTGAAACATAAGTAGAGGTTATTTCAGCGAGGCTCTCTCCGGGACTCCACAGTGTGAGATAAAATCCTTGCAGTTTTATCTGAAAGACAAACTCGGAGTGACCACATCAAACATTTACAGATATTTAAGGCACAGCTCGAGTGGAGCCTAATTTCCAAGCTTACAACCGAGATATATCACATAGATGGTGGTTCTCCTCAATGGCTGGGGTTGCCATGGAAACATGGTGGGTAAGAAATGAGGGTTGGACTGCAGGGAAGTGGGCAGTGAGACATGTATGCTAATATGGATTCCTATCATGCAGAGGTTACAGGTTTCGGTCTCAGCAGGAGGTGTTATGATGTCTGATTGGGGAGGTGGGTCGGTTCAATCACAGTGTTCTCAGAAAAAGAGAGAGAGGAGGGGGGGGAGTCCTTTTTATCACATTCATCAAACACACACTCACACACACACACACAAGTTTAACAAACAGATTGATTGAGGCAGTTTTCACATAGGGACAATGGGCTTTTAATGGCTTACGGACCATTATAGACTGTGTCTATTTTGGATTTTTTTTTTTAAATCCAAGTTCTGATTTTAGTGGAGTCAGAGCCCACAGATCCTGTCTGGAGTTTGGATCATTTGATGTGCTGCCGCTTCGCTCTCCATTAACGAGCAGCAGGGAGCTTATTAGTGACTTTTGCTGTTCAGTTACAAAGTACTGCTACTGACATCGTAACATTACATAAAAATGTGTCACTTGCAGACCCAAATGCATTATCGGGTCTATTATTAGCAGATCTTCTTAACAGTCATTTCATTCGATCTGCGTGAGTCCTGCTTCCTGTGCTTACAGAGGCGGCAAACCCCCACAGTGGGGTACACGGGGGTAGGTTACAAAATCACCAGCTCATGCAGCTACACAGGGATAAGTTCATCTGGAGTGTGTGTGTGTGTCTCTCACTGTGTGTGTGTGTTTTTTTTTTTTGCAGGGGACATTTGAAGAATATCCTGTGACATCCCAGGAGCAACGAAAGCAACAAACAACAGAGAAAACGAGGAGGAAAAAGTGTAATGAATGCTGAATTTCCCCCCAGATAAATATTACATCAGGTTGTGGGTGGTAAAACCACGTGGCACATCGATGAATCCGCTCCCCACTATCCAGCGGTGAGGATTACATGTCGTAATGTGTGAGGTCGGAATGTAAAATCTGTCTCAGACCTGCTGTGTGTGCCGGGCTGTCGGTGCAGGTGTGTGGTATTACTTCGCCACATTTGCCCTATTATTAGAACCAAGGTGAGAAAGTAACTGGAAAAGTTCACCATTAAGAGTCTGATTGCTCCTCTGTGCTGTCTGTTGGAGCAGATGGGGACTCTCTGGTTGCAAAGACTAGGTCACAGTGTGAATTAATGGCGCAATAAGGAACAGCCAATTAGGCAGGTCTATGCAAACTAGGCCAAAGTGAGGCTGGAGGTCTCTCAAAGCTGTTAAGAAGTGCAAATAAATGCTGGAGAGTCTGAAGTGGGCATAAAATACAGCAATTTCCCACCAATATTTGAAATAGGAAACTGGGAACGGTGTTATCAGCTGGCCTGAGCGTTAAATCTCAGCCTCTGATTAGTTGTAAAGTAGCTACTATCCGACCACCATCACATCATTAAGACCGTCTTGATGTCGACACGGCTGTCACGCTCACACTCAGCAGCTGAGAGAGTCGCTTGCGCCCCAGATGTCTGAGCACAATATTCCCTCTGAAATCTGAAAGGCAAGTTCAAAAAGAAAAAAAAGCCGGGGTGCTTCACTCGGCTTTGAACCATCAGCTAATGCATTATTGCGGCCGCCCAGGACGGAGAGGCTTTCACCAACATTAGCATAAAGATGCTTTGAGAACGCCATTCCTTATTGTCCTGTCCAAAGGGAGCTAATGTGTAATGTATGACTCACTGCAGAGTCGCTTTCGGCTATGATGGTGATTGGCATGTACAATCCTACTGTGTACATATATCTATGGAGAGTAATAAGGCTGCTCATGTCTGGAGCATGAGCTGATGAGATAATTTGGGGCATGAGGGACTGACCAACTGTTTGTCATTCAGGGTGCACGATTGTGAAATTCAGTTTTTTTGTTGCTGTGTATTTTGTTTTGGTTGTTTTTGTCATGAAAACAAAAAAAATCTTCATTATAAAAAAAACTGAACTGTTATAAAGTCATTCAGTCCTTCAAGGCATTATCTTTGAAAGAGCAGAAATTCAATCACACAATTTTATGAAACAACCTTTAAAGGGGCTCTATTTAACATGTGTAGCAACTTACAAGTATTAATCTCATTTTTTTATTGGCCAGATGTGAGCGGATTGTAACGTAATGTGAAAAATAAGACCTTCCCCGTGTCTCTCAGTTGCAAGTCTGCATTGGATTTTCTGCACAGTCCAAAAGGATGTGACTTTATGCACGTTCTCGAGTGCCTCGATGTTCCACGGAGCTCCTTTAATAAAACCTTCTTTCATGCCTTTAAAGTCTTTTTACTTAACTACCGCACAATGATAATTTATTACAAGTCACTACAAATCTTTAAAAATTGATGGCAGGGATGTCACGAGTCAATATCTCATGAATGTGGCAGCACAAAATTGACAACAAGGTTAATATCGACCAATACAGATGTTTGGTCAATATATCAGTGCATCCCTTTTTGTTATTGTTTTCAAAGTCTACTAAAATCCCACAAAATACATCAGTTTGATGTGTATTTTTTTTTTTTTTTTTTACTGCAAATCATAATAACATTATTAATGATCCTTTTAGTAACATCACCTCAAGCGTTTAGAGTTTTCCATCAGGTTTGTTTGGCACATAGTTTTTTGTCGAACACTTGAACGTACATGACATGACATTTAATTTACTGTCTAATCCATTACACATGAATCATTAAGCCAGTTGAGTAATAGCAGCCTAAACACAGCACGTAGCCCGTGAGATTCATCTAAAATAATGCCTCCCAATGTTTACGTGACAAACACTGATAGGATTATAATTCATGGCTGGCTGTTTTTTGTTGGTGTGTACTCATTACAGTGACAAAACCCACGAGATGGATTATGAATGAGGTAAAACCCAGGTTCACTGTTTTTCTAGAGAACGACAGATTTTTCATATTTTACAAGAAAAACTGCAGCTCCTCAATCATAAAACGCGAGACGAATCACCTGAAGCAGTTGACATTTTGACCTTTCACGATCCCCTGAAGGGCTGTGACTCACTGTTCAAAGTAGAAGACCTATAGCTAATGAAAAACATGAAGATGTGCAGCCGCCACAACTCCACTAATGATTTCCATCATTATATCATCTCTAGTGGGGGACACAGTTTATCCCTCCACCTGGACTTTGTCAGCTGGAGGAATTAGGACGCCTCTGTAGTTGGCCAGCCGCCAGATGATTGGGAATTTGAGCATAGATCAAGAGCGTCATATCATCAAAAAATAGCGCAGGGAAATCTGGTTGTCAGCCTGTTTGGCTCTCAGAAACAACATTATTTTTCTGTGCTAATAATATCTCATCTGGATGTTTATTCCCACGAAACTTAAAGGTGCACTATGTAAGTTTGGAGAAGAAATTTTAATGAGAAGAGAAAGATCTTTGTTGACAGATTTTGTATGCCTAAACAAACTAAATAAACAAACTCTCTCCATTTTTAATAAACTGAATAAACAAACTGACCTTAAAGGGCAACACAATTTCATACTGTTTTACTTTGTTTATATTTGGCGGACCCTGTCACCTTTCTAGCTTCAAACTGTGCTCCAGGACCTCATTTTCCTTCTGAGAACAGCTTGTTTAATCATCTATGGGGGAAAGAAATATATTATTATCTCATTAATATTATAAATATCAAACATTTTTAGTTTGAATTCCTTCTCCAAAACTACATAGTGCCCCTTTAAAGGCTGAGAGCAGAGACTGGCAACAACAGGTTGTTCATTGACCACCATCCAATAATAACATGGAAATAACATTCATGGAGAAACGGTGGAGGCATCAGAGTAACCTTTTTACCAATCTCTCTCTGTCACCCTCCTGCATTTGAGAGAAATCCCGCAGCTACATCACATCCTGTCAGATCCGCTGACAGCAGAAATCCGATGCCGAATGAGTTCTTCCAATGCCAATTCCTGATTCCTGCAAACTGAACCCAATTATATTCGCAGCGGGTTGGCATCACATTCGTTTAGGGCGCTGACTGAAAACAAAAGCTCTGATTGGTTTGAGAGGAGCATCGAGTAATACGAGATTAGATAATGCAATATTTTAGTTGAGACAATGGGGGCTGTGGTGCACAGACTCAGGTCAACAACTTCACATTTGTTTTTTCACAAAATGTGCCTGTAAACAAGTGTGAGATGGTTCTGATCATGAAGTGTGCACTGCCGGATCAAGTTCGGACAATAAAGAGAATAACTAATCATAATAATGCATTTAGTTGCAGTTAAGATGATAATCTTATAACCAGAGAGAGAAACCAGAGAGCAGAGATGTTGAAATCAAAGTTATTAAGTGATCATTTCATACCTGGTTGAAGCTCTAGATGTATTTCCCCGCATGTATCTTCAGGTCTCACGACAACACACAGACGAGCAGAGTCCAGATGTTGTTCACTTCGAGCATGTTTGCCAGCCAGCGGTTCTGGGATCTGTCCTTGGTACTGAACTCACATGTGGCACAGTGTGGCAAACTCCTCTCGGTGCTCCTCTCTCCTCCAACTTGCGCCTGCCTGCCACCAACCGTGCGCACCAACACTCACCGCCCAGTAACGCTCATATGTCCAGCAGCGTCGGCAGTAATGATGCTCGGAGGATTCTCCTGTGTGTGGCTGCCAGCTGGAGTGAAAAGCAAACCCGATCTAAACTCACTTCTAATTGCACTTTTGTTTGCGTGTAGTGCTATTGTCTATTTATAGTCGTGTCTCTTGGAAAAGTTCATCAAATCAACTTAAAAAAAAAAACAGGAGCTGTGGAGAAATCCTGCTGCAGCCCGCTCGGATCACACACACATGCAGCCTCTCCGTGCAGCTCCACAGCTACAATGAGCGCAACCAGTCGACGCTCTCGCCTTTCACAAACCTGCCTGCGCTTCACAACGCGTGCATTTGCGAGTGAGTTACAGCGCCGAACCAGCAAGTCAATACAAACCATGACATCTAGCTGCTAATATGTGCTGTTTTAGTTTGCAGGAGATATGAATTTTTTTTTAAAAAGACAAGAGAAAAAAAGTGCATTAATCAAAATCCAAAACCCTGTTTTCCAACTTCCCACTGGTCCTTGTTTTTAAAGAAGTGACTCATCCATTGAATTAATCCCCTGTGGAACTGAATCGTGTCAATCTAACTTTTAGTGATAAACTCCCCCCCACCCCCCACCCAAAAGAAAGAAAAAGTGGAAATCTTTCCAAATAGACTTATACAAGGTGCCGCCGCAGCTCTCCAGCTAAATTTAGAAAGATGGGAATAGAGAAATGAGCATCAACTTTTTTTTTTTTTTGTTTCCCTCTATGAAGGCTCGCCAGCTCCTCATTCACCTCCATCTCATTAAAACTGAATCACACTCCAGATGAGTGGCATAGCACTTCACAAACTAAAGAGGGCAGGGTTTGTTTTTCCACTGAAAAGGCGACAATGTTTCACACGCGCGCGCACATGCACACAACAGCAAAATAGTATCATTTAAACTGCATTTCGGTCATATGGAGGCAGGATGGAGGCGTACTCAAGCTCAAGGTTGAATCAGACAAAGAAAATACATGATTCCTCCTCATATGTGGTGTTGTATACAAATAAGCTTGAGTTAACACAAAGAATACACAAATAAACACGTTTTTGACATTCTCCAGCCCAAACAAATGACTATTAAAGGGTAAATCCACATATTTTACACATTAATGTGTGTTAACAGGTCTTGCAGAGTATCAGTCACAGGTGAAAAAACACTAGCATAAAGCCTTTTGTGGCTCCAGAGGAATCTGAATGTAATCTCCAAATTGTCTCCAGTGATGTCACTCAGTGGCTAAGTTGCATTGTGGGTAATGTAGGCACCAGGTTTTGAAAGGACACTAATGGACGGATACAGCAGAAGCAGAGATATCGACTTTTTTTATTCTATGCATTCCTATTTGATAATCTGATGCCTACATTACCCATAATGCTACTTAAAGGGTAACACCCCCCACTTTAAACAAGTGTGTTTACAGGTCTTGCAGAGGACTACCTCACTTGTGAAAAAGTAGTATAAAGCCTCCAGAGGAAGCTGCATGTATTGTGATAAACTTCTTCCAGTGATGTCACTTAGTGGCTATGTTGCATTGTGGGTAATGTAGGCACCAGGTTTTCAAAAGACACCGCTTCTGTTGATGCAAACTTTGATTTTTTTATGAGATCTTTTACATGTACAAGAACCTATACAAGACACTGAAGGGAAGGAAAAAAACAAAAAAGCATAATAGGTCTCCTTTAATGTGTAAAATCGGTGGAGTTACCCTATAAAAAGTCATGTAGCCAGCAGTAGGAAACTTCAAACTCTCACTGGTAACTAAGTCTAACTAAACTTCATGTTGTTCCGCAGTAAAGCATTCTGCAAAGACACCATTTTGAGCAACAAACTGTGCACTTTTCTTCTCATCCATAACGATATTACATCAGCAACATTCCTGTTGCATAATTAGTGAGGAGTGCAGAGAAGGTCTGCTGCACCCATTTGGTTTCTGTGTCCAGCTCAGTATCTTTCTGCACAAAGACTTACAATTAAACCTGAGATATTCAGGAAGCAACATAAAGTTCATTCAATATGAATCCACTGCTCACCCATTTCTCTCACCTTCACACATTTTTTAAGCACCACCGCCACAACCACCCTTCCTCCTCTCACCCACACACACACAAAACACATCTCACCATTTTCAAATGTTTCATTTCCAGACTAACAATAGCTACTTTTGCAGTTAGGGGTTGGGAAAAGAAGAACTTTTTTCTGTGTACAGTGGCAATTAAAATGACGAGCGGGGTCCTGCTTGTTGCATAATTCCCTCGGCTAACACAAAGGGACCAATTTTCTCCTGAAATAGAATTGTAGTTTACATTACAATAGTTGAGGGCATGTGGGTGGAATGCAGAGTTTAGATAGGAACATGCCAATTAATGTCGAGTGAAATTATAGGGGACAGAAACAAAGTGGTCCTTACCAGTGGTCAGCGTGCTTCAGTCTGACTGCTGCTCCCTTTGGTGTTTTCTGTTAACTCAGCGTTAATGAATGATGACAAAACAATCGGTCCAAAATCCACAATTTAGTTTCACTCTGCGGCGCTTCTGTTTTTGTTGATATTCACAAGTTCGTACATGCAATCTTGTTACAAAAAAACAATGAGTTCACCTGCACACAGAGTCTACAGTACAGAGAGGAAGTGGACAAATCTCTTCTCAGGGTGCTCTGGCCTCAGCTGTGTCACCACTTTCAGGTCCCCTCGCCCAGACTTTTGTGTCTTCTCCAAATCATCTACATCAATCAGAAGAGAATTTAGGTTTGGTTCAGTTTGGACCATTAAAGGCTCAGTAAAAAGTATATTTTGTAACTTGCTACTCCTGATATCTAGCCATGCACACAGTTTTAGCTCAATTTGAGTTCATCTGTCTGCTGCCACCAATATCATGAAAGTGAATGTAATTTGGTTTGTTGCGCTCAAAGCACTAAAGGGTTTACTTGAAAATAGTTACTCTGAAAGATCCAAAGACCTCGCTGTGAAAAGCTTATATTGGAAGCACAGTCTGTTTTAATTTCTTTCTTCTTTATTTTTTACTGTCCTTAAAGGACAAGTTCACCCAAAACATAAAATAATGTCTTTTCAAATCGATTTGGGATCTCGGGGCTTCTAGGATGTTGGATTACGACAGATGAGCTTTATGGAGCCGTTTAATGTTTTTTTTTTTATGTTTTAAAACAAGTCCCCACCTACTTCAGTTGTTTATTACCATTACTACCTGGTTCTTATGTTGATACTTGGAGCCATTATTTCTCCTGGTTCTGGCATCTAGGTCCAATATGTGACAAGAAACCAGAGCAGCCGGACAATCAAATTTAAGACTGTAAAACCAAGAATTCAGTCAGATCACTGAAACTACTTTACATTGTAGCATTTACACCTCATTGCACAGGAAAACTACAACATATACAGTTGGTTAAACCTGGAGTTTGGGTAACAATCTTACCAATTGTAATAGTCGTTATAAACCAGAGTTATCCTTTAACATGAATCCCTGAGTATTTATCCACTGCGCCTCTTAGATCATAATTGTGTCACAACAATGATGCCGATGATCTGGTTAAATTTGGATTCGCAGTCCCACCTGTGCGCACAATAAACAATGCCTACAAATAATTCACATGGACTCAGCAAGTTACTACCTGCACACCCACCGCTCCCAGAGAGGTTTTATAATTACACACACAGAAAGCGTTGCCGGGGCTGCACCCTGACTCCTAAAGCTAATCCATCTTGTTTAACTTCACCCTCTGGGAATTTAACCCCATCTTTAGAGTGATCAGCATTTAGATTAAAAATGTAAACACCCACTATAGATCATCTTATTTGTAGAACATTTGTCAGGTAAAAGCTCAGCTTTCTGCCTATTAAGTCTCAGAGGCTACTCCAATTTAGAGTAAATTAATGAATGAGTGCTGCTGGTCTGTTTTTTTTTTTCTTCTCACGTTTCCGTGTTCCCGTGGCTTAACATAACCTGGCAATCGTCAAGAAAAGTCACAAATGAACCGATATAGGTGGTTAAAGATCTCAATGAATGCGATATTGTTTTCCTCAGGGACAGTGCTGACAGATAACATCTCAAAACTGACATTCAGACAAAAAAAACAAATGTCGTAAAAGTAAATAAGAAGTGGGTTTCCTGGGTTATCTGGATAACTTTGTTGTGTAAATCCCCAAATCAGCCAATGTTCCTGGTTTCACTCAGTTACCCAGATAACTCAGTAAACCAATCCATGATTGGATAATCACCTAAGAGCCTAAAGGAAAGCAGATGTGAGATTGTGAAGCTGAATGAATGTCTTGATTTTGTATTATTTATTAATGTACTGTGATTATATATTTATAAAGACATTTCTTCAGACTGTGAATTGCACAACTTCCCAACAGCTTTAGTTACCTGCAGCTTTACAATGGGATTGAACTGTTTTAACTGTGTAGTGGGAGTACAACTAACCCATTATTTTCATGATTAATCGATTAATTATTAAAATGTAAAAAAATTGTGAAAAGTGCTCATCACAATTTCCCAGAGCCCAAAGTACTGGCTTCAAATTGTTTCTTTTTCTGCAACCCACTAGCTAGAATAAATATTGGCAGTGTACGTTTCTGCAAACCTCAGATATGTTACAACTTTACGTGTCTTTAGATTCAGTTTTTGATTTTACCTTGTGACAACAATGTGGTTATGGTCTGGTTAGGTTTAGGCACAAAAAACACTTGGTTAGGGTAGGGGGGAAAAATTCATGTTTTATCTTAAAATACTTGTTTTGTTGCCACAAACGCAGCTGATGCTGGCCCGAGGTTTCGTTTAAAATACCCAGTGCTAGCATGATTCGAAATGTTGAAACGTTGTGGCCCCTTGTCAAAAATATCCATTGGTATCACCACTACAAATGTTGAAACACAGTCTGCAACTGCAGTCACTGGCCTGGCAGCCTTCTCTTCTATAACTCCAACACCATTCCCCATCGTCCTGATATGAAAATCAGGTCATAAACATGTAATGTGAACATATGATACTGTAGAAATGTCAATATGTTAAATAGCCTATGACACGTACAATTGTGAACGTATCAGTGGTTTGCAAAAACGTTAACTTCCAACATTTCACCCTGGTGACTTGGCTGTTTTCCAAATAACAGTCCAAAACTCAAAGACCCTTTATTTTCTTAAGAGAAGCAGCAAATCCTCACATTTAAGAAGCTGGAAGCAGAAAATGATTAAATGAAACAATTAATCAGTTATCAAAATAGTTGGGAATCAATTTTCTTTAGATCTAACAAATAAATTAATTGACTAATCGTTTCAGCTCTTTTGTGTTGCATTTGCAGATAACTTAAACTTTATCTGATGTTGTAACGCCACATATATTCAAAGAAAGCCTTAAAGTCAAACACTCAACAGTAAAGTGAAGGACAAGCCTTCGTCTTTCTGAATTTAAATCAAGGAGAATATTGTAATCTGGAGAATCTCCAAATTTTAGCTCAGTATATGCAAAGGCTATTTGAGCCTGGCATGTTTGGCTTCTCTCTGACTTGATTACACACAAGCCCATCCCTCTGAGCTGCTTGCAACCTCCAAGTGAGCTCGGCTTGCTGAGAGGAGCTCAGTGTGATCTCTTGTTTGTTAGAAGATAAAGGATATGGATATGACTGGACATACATTATAGGCTGTGGGTCATCAGGTGGTCTTTCAGTTGCCATATTTATTTCAGGGAGAGAGGAGAGAAAATAACAAAAGGAGAAAAAACACAAACAAACAGAAATTAGTCTGTGCAAAGAGACAGCAGATGGTAGAAGGGTTGGAAAACGCAAAATAAGAGAATATGATGAGCAGAACGAATGTGTGAGGACAATCTGAGGATGCTGGAGGCGAGATGTAGAGTGACTGTAAATACAAGGTAGAGCCACTGAGCTTTGCTTTCAGTAATAGTGGAATGAATATTAATGGTCAGCCCACTTGTCTTGTCATCTTTCTGCCTGACTGATCATGGCAGCCGGCAGCACACTCACCATAATCATGTCCTCAATCTCAGAGGTGGTCAGGGGGACTGCAGGAAGAAGGTAATTATGCACTCATTCACACCTTTCACTTTGGAAATGATGTAAATTTGACATTAAAACAAATAAATAACCAACAGCGCTGTGCCACGGCAGCACACAAATGCAGATAGTGCTTATAACAAGGTACACAACAATGATATATACACATATATATTTTTTTTAAAAAGTCCCTCTGTGGTGTATGTGTTCTTACAGTCATTTAAATATCTTATGTCAGTTATTAATGAATGAATTTAAGGACTTTTGTAAACAAGTCAATAAGACAAGTCATTGAAATGAACAGAATTTTTATTGTATGTTTGTGTGTCAATCCTCTAAACAAAGTACGCTGCTTCAGTACAGCAAAATAAAAACAACTGTCAAACAGCTCAAAAAACAGCTACAGCACTTGAACTGGAGATGTTGATAGACATTCAGGTATCATATTAAAGTAGATTCACTTGAAAGCTGCGCAATCAAAAGTGTAATAGATACGTCTTGTTTTATTCTATATTTTTCTTATTAACAACAAATGATAATGACAATGAAAAGACCAAACTTGACAATGAATTGATCCTAACAAATACTGCTTGTGTAGCCAAAGCCTCATTTCTGTGCACCATAGACCTTTAATAACGATTAAAAACATGTCAATGTGTCACACTGTTGCATTGGGTGACATGTGTCTTCATTATGATGAACATGGTCACCATGTCTATCCAGAGTTAATCCTGCATACACCGTCCTGCTGCCAAAAATACTCACCAGATTACCTAATGTGGATTAATCAGCCCAGTCACCAGAATAAAAAGTCGGCAGTTGACGTTTCTGCAAATCATGGATATGTTATAATTTGTACGTCTGCTGTGTAGCATATTGACATTTGTACCAAACAGGTCATATCAGGTTCAGATTAGGTGACCTTCATTCTGTTAAGCCACTGACCACTGATCGAGTCTGCGTGTCAACATTTGTTAGCATATTTTTAACTAGATGTCAGGACATTTTCCAGCCATGTTTGTTCCAGGGTTTGCAGAAACGTACATTGCCAATATTTATTCTGGCAGCTGGGTTGGGATTATCCACGACTAAATGTCTCAACAAATCCACTGTTTACTTCTGTTTGAGTAATATTTGCAATGAACCACATCCTCAGCTATATAAGAAATGATTTAAACTTTTCATGACTTGTTTTTTTTTAGGATTCATATCTTTCAGGGTGAGGGAAGTATTAAAGTATTGAGAGGTAGAAATTGGTGTTTTTGGTCTTTTTATTGGATTTGCTTACAATAACAAAAATATAGAATAACACCTGGTTTATCCTTTAATATTTCCCCATGAACACATAGTGAGACACACTTTTATAATCTGCACTTCCAAACCACTTGAATTTTAATCCTTTATTCTCTCATCCTAAATCTCAGTGAATGTTTACTCCTCTCCTCCCTCAACACCCCACCACTCCTGAGTGGGAGCCTCCAGGCTCTTCTGGTTGGAGTCACCATGAAGCCGCTCCTCTTTGTCTGCCTGCTGTCCACCAGTCTGCTCCCGGTCCAGCTTTTTAAACGAGGTTTCCCCCCCGAGCCTCTCCCTCTGTTGTCTGTATCCCCTTGATCCTGGAGTGAACCGAGGACGCCGCCAGGGACGTCTATGTGCTGTCTGACAGGAGAACCCCTCTCCCTGAGCTGTATTCACTGTTCGAGTCTGCACCTAGAGCAGTGATAAAACAAAAGGAGGGAATGGACAGATGGTGAGAGGACTTCTATAAACAAACACCACATGAGAAAAGCTAGGCTGCCCAAAATTCCAGTGCTGGGATTCAACCAAAATCTGCATGATGGTAATTCAGCTGCTGTGTGCTCTGTGACTTCGGTTCAAAACAAATATTCTCTCTTCCATGAATTGAGCTTATTGTTGCACCAAACTCATTAAGTGCATATAAATTATATACGTGGAGGAAACACATGAAATGTTGCTGTATATAATGTTTCATGCAATATGTGCAATTATGCTTTAGACATATGTCTTTTGTTTGAAAGACTTTACGGCCACGCTAGATGCTAACATGCTAACCTCCTCACAAAGACATTGTTAGTTTATATAATGCTGACTATGTTAAGCTTAGCATGTTAGCTTGCAAACATTTGCTAATTGGCTCTAGACATAGAGTACAGCTGAGGCTGCATGTCATTAATTAACTAAACCTGCAGGAAGTCAGAACCTTTTCTATAAAAAAAATGAACATCCATTATTTTCAAGCACTTGCCAAACAAGTTCACACAATGCTGATTAAACCTATCACTGCCTCAGTGTTTCCCATACATAGACTTTACTTTACTTTTTCCGCACCACCACGATGCCCTTTGGATTAGTTAGAGCAACTATGATGAGACATTGTGATTTTTTTCCTCTGAACCTATGTGTTACGGGCCGAACCTCCCCTTAAGGAAGGTGGCCTTGTAGATAACCTGTGTGACATAGTCTAGCAAGCTGGTTCTCAACCTGGGGGTTACAAGTTCATTTCCAGTACCAGTGATAAGTATGTTGGCCTTAGATTTAACTGAGTGTGTTTGTGAGAGTCAAAGTGTGCAAACTTCTGGTAGGTATGAATCATTTATACATCCAAACATGTAAATATAGGGCCTAAGTTTTTAAAATACTGGAATTCCCCTTCAAGTTACTTTAGTCAGCCGTTAAGTGTGTCGATAAAGTTAAGATGCAGCATAATTGTCACTGACAGGCCGTGTATTGTCTCTGTCACCATAGAAGATAAATAATAAGTGTCTGTCATGCAACGTTATGGTGTCTTCCGACATTCTTCACAGCAGAATTGGTCCGGACTTTAAAAACCTAGTTTCCAATTTCTAGCCAGGCTAAAGCAATCGAACCGAGATCTCCAAAATACAGTTTGGGATTAGCGGATCTGGGAAGGTAACATGCAATCACAGAATCAGGCTTCACGTTTAGAGTTACTAACGCATTGCGTGGCAAAAAAGAAAAAGTATGCATTTATTTTTGCCCCCTTAATGTTTAACATAGTCTGCATCAATGCATCCAGCTCACTTCTCCTGATGCTATATTTTCATTAATGTATATTAAACAATGACAAGTATTGTTGCATCATGCACATTCACGTGAGTTTAGAGTGATTCATGAATAAGAAACCAGAAAATATACTGTATATCTAGTTCAACTCCAGAAATGCGGAAACTGAGAATATTTGTAATCCTTTTTCTGATCCTACGTGGTGTACCATGTCTTGCTTGTCACACATTTTCTGGTTGTTAATGAACTATGGGATGAGCAGCAACACCTTGTGCTGCGACTTGAGAACTCGAAATAGGCACTAAAAATGTTGTTAATTAGAAACTCCTGTAATCTAAAGGTCTCCTGCTCTTTAATTGGACAGCTTCTATGAACAGCCCGACCACTTGACTCCTCTGCGTTTTTTAGTTTGCTCCTTGCAGGTTAATAGGATCAATTTCATACCTGCATGTGCCAGTCTGTCGACCTTTTTGTCTTTGTGTGGCTGTGAGTGTTTCCACATAACACTTTTCTCAAATCAATATCTCCTTACACTCAGCCAGCCTGTCATTAACTGCAGAAATGATGTTGATACATACAGATGGCAAAATCTAACCCTTCATTTGAAAGAGTGAAGGAGGCTTATCGTCATGTTACAGGTGATGCTTTTATTCTATTTATTTGTTGTTTGCTTTTATGTAATGTTGCTTTTATTATTTCTATTTATTTACATTGACATTTTTGCATCTTTTTGTCTTGTTTTAATTTTATCTTATTCTGGTCATGCTCTGTTTGACTGTGACTTTCTGCGATTTGTATCTTGCTTTGTCTGTCAAATAACGTTTAAAGGTGCTGGATCAATAAACGTTTTTAATATTAATATCATTATAAACACATTATGACATGGGACAAATTATCAAAGGTAACTGAAGTTTATGTACTTAACAGAAGGCAGGTTGACAAACAATGAGTCTTAATTTTAATTGAGGGAGACTGCATAAAACTGAAGCTTTAAAGGATAAGTTCACCCAAAAAGGAAAATTCGGTCATTATCTACTCAGCGCCATGTGAAATGTCAGGTGAAGTTTTGATGTCCACATATCATTGCTGGAGCTTCACGGCAAACCAATGTCGCAGCATTTGCCTAAACAACTGAAGTAGTTGGGGAATTGTTTTTTAAAAAAAAAAAAAGGCCCTATACAGGTGTAATCCAAGTCTCTGGAAGCCGCAAGATCCAAATTGATTCAAAAAGACATTATTTCAAACCTTTCTAAAGCTGAAATGTTCAGCTGCTAAGCTAAAAGCGTTAGCACACACCCAGTCTGAAAGGGACAGATGAGCTTGACCGCTGCAGCAAAGGGCCACAGGTCGGACTCAAACCCCGGGCCGCTGCAGCGAGGGCAGCGTCTCTGTACATGGGACGCCTGCTCTACCAACTGAGCTCCTGGGGCACCCCGTGACTAATGTCTTTTAAAATCAGGATCATGGGGCTGTTGGAGACTTGGATTCCACAGTGCAAGCTATTGAGCCATTTGTTTTGGGGCATTTTCTTACGTTTTAGCCCCACAATTGTTTTGTGGACTTCAATACTTCACCCGACTTCTCAAGCGTATGGGGGTAAGTAGATAATGATTGGATTTTCATTTTTGGGTAAACCTCCTTTAAGCAAATAATATTTATTAAAGTCAAAAGTAATCAGTACTCAATTTAACTTTTTATTCTGGTCATTCTGAGTGAGCAGTGGCTGTAACCTAAACCAAGCCACTCGTATATTTCAAGCCATGAGCTTGACAAAGGTGAAGAAAAAGACAAGAAATACAGCAGGAGTAGCTGCTGCCTTTGTCAATAACTCTCTGCCAGGCTCTTGAGACGCCAGACAGTAAAGCAAAACAATCTTTTTTTTCACTCCTCATTAAAACTTGAAAAGTAGAAGACAGAACTATACACTACTGAGACATGTTGAAAGTTACACTTCTGAGCTCAAGTTAAGAGACTTCCCAGCACAAAGTACAACAGGAGGAAATGATGTTACATGGACTTCAGTATATTGAAAATTGAAGAGGAGAAGCTGGAGCTCTGCTAGTGTTGCACTTAGTCAAAACATAAAAGACCAAAAGGCTCATCTTGTTGTGTCGCACGTCTCAGAAATATGATATTGGAAAAGGATGAGGGGGGGACAGAGATATCACAGTGGAAATCAGTTCATGTTGACAGAGATTATGAGACTGGGGCTGGGATGGAGTTTGAAGAAGAGGTGAACCATGAGAAATAAAACTAATTGCATGTAAACTTCACAGATGATTGAATGATAAATTATGTATTCCTTACAATAAAACAGCCTACAGTGGAGCACGACAATCACCTGGTGGAAGAGATGTTCAATACATACAAATCAGCGTTAGACACAATGTACATTAAAGAACGAACAAACTCTTATTTCTCTCCTGTTTAAACATGCACTCAAAATTCATATAACAAACAACCAATTTTGAATCTAGCCACAATCTCTTGCTGATTAATTTACACCCTCGTCATGATGGCTCCGAGAGGAAAAACAAAATAAAAACATGAAAATATGAAAATATGCATACTGTGCTTCGAGAGATCAACGAGTTTGGTCTCATGTTGGTTTTCCTCTGCTGGTTGAGCGCCTAAAGCAAGTCACAAAATTTAATCAGTCAATAGGGAAGAAAAATCCCATTTGGATTGGGGGATACACATTAGGCATGATGTCTTCATACTTCCTAGATGAAAACTGTTTCTGTATTTGATTGGAGGGGTTTAGTGGTGCCTTCCGGCAGCAGTTTCTACATGCATCTGAATGACACTTGATCCTTTAGTGGAACGAGACGGAATGGGTGTAGACTTAAGAGTTGAGACGTGGGCCAAATCCCATTTCCAAGTTTTACCCCTACTCCTTCTTTTCAAGTACTCCTTGCCCCTCAGCACAGAGTTACAAGGGATAGTTGTTGAAATATCCCCCTATGACATGTTACAACCCTTCAAGACCCTCATATGTCATCAATTGACGTCGATGGTGATTACGTTACGTCTTCAGCTGTGACACATTGAAATACAGTACGTCAAAATGTGGGTCTGTCATGCACAAATCACCAATAACAATGTAACGTTAGCTTGCCAGCTAGTTAGCTAACAATACATCAGCAAACAGGTTGTGATTGTGTCATGCTTGTAATAAAAAAAAGACTAAGAAAAGAGTATAATACATTGAAACAACAGAGGGTTCTCATAACCCTCGCTTTGAAGGGTGCCTCTGAAAAATCTCCACTCGAAGGGCCATGTAGCTCTAATACTTCACCCTTTCCCTCTATCCCGACAAGAATCAGGACACCCTACCCCTAGACATGAAAGCTCAAAACAGAGGGGTAGACCTGGGTGGTAGGACCAGGGGTGTGTTGGGCTTGGGCCTTGGAGTTTAGTCTGAGCGACAGCACAAAAATTAGGACTTGATGGTTGACTGTTGTGAGACCAGACAGGTCACACACACTGTGAATGCGTCATTTGTAGACCTATGGAATAATTTGACATTTTGGCAACTACACTTATTTGCTTTTTTGCCAAGAATTAGATGAGAAGATCAATACCACTCATGTCTGTTAAGTATGAGGCTAGAGTGACGAGCGAGTAGCTTAGCTTAGCTTAGTGTTAAGATTACAAGCAGGGAGTAACAAGTTAGCCTGGCTCCGTTCAAAGTTTAATGATTATGTTATTGACATTTATTGTTAAATGGTTAACTGTTGCTGGTTAGCTTAACTGAGTCAGGCTAGCCAATTTTCTCTGCACAAGTTTTTATGCTAAGCTAAGCTAATAACTACGGGCCATATACTCAATGGAGGGATATGAGATTGGTAATGATATCCTTGTTGTTCAAAAGCAAACAAGCACAAGAATGTCAAACTATCCCATTAGAGGAAAATGTCTAAATGCTGCGTCATTTTAAATGTCATGTGTTTACAATTGTTTGGTATATAGCTGCTTCTAACCAATAAACTCCCCCTGCTGCACCATTTTCTACGGTGGCTGCTAAAAACATGAACTGCGCTCTATAGTATCGGTGTTTGGTTTGTTTGTTCTGGGCTACTGTATAAACACAGCAGACTCTGTAACAGAGGGCCAGCTCCCTCTGTAGATATAAAAGCTCATTCAAACGAAATCCCCAAAACTTTAATGGTCAACATCCAGAGACCTAAAGAATTCCAACATGACTTGGACTTGAAGTTTGACGTGAGACTTTGACAAGACTTGAGGTTTGACATCAACTTGCCCCAAAAGACCTTGAAGAAGCTCTGGTGATAAAGCCACTTGTGTAGCTCCACAGAGAATGACAGGGGGATTTCTAGGCTGCTGTCTGACAGAGTGAGGAGACTGGGGGTTGATCCGGTCACTGAGACGGGGTCGGTATGGGGGAGAAAGGAGGGGGTGGGGAAGGGTGGGTTTGGGGGTCAGTCGACCAAAGAGGCCTCCAGTGTCCTGATTGCTCCACTGACCTGGCTGAGTTGATCCCAGTGTGACAGGAGCTTGGCTACCTGTCACATTATCATTCACAGTCATGGACCCAAATGTCATTCCCACTCTGCACCCATGACACGTGAAAAGCACTGGATTTGTCGACGCAACTCAGTTTCACTTGTTTTTGTAGCAAAGAGAGGAGATCCAGATGGATTTTTGAGGATTATTGAAGTGTGGTTTGACAAAACCAGACAAATACAGTTAAGAGAGACAAGTAACTAATTCTTGTAGGACCTATTGAAGTAACTGTGTGGCTTTTATAAATATATATATTTCCGTGCAAAATCAACCATTTCACTTTCAAAGGAGATTATTGATAAAGAACTGCAAGAACTCAACTACTTTTGGAAAGGCAAAATTCCAGAGATATTACGGTTAGGAGGCTATTCGCTTTTGCTATGAACACATTTTGTTGTGCATAATGTTTCTTACTAAGAATGGAACAACAATCACTTTTGGAAAGCAAATAAAATATTGGTCTGGATGCCACACTGGTATTTCAAAGTAACTTCTGGCACCATCACCCCAGAGGAAGCCAGGATTTATCGAAGTTTTGGAAGTCTGAGAATAAGGAAAAGCAAATCAATTAAAATAATTTGGAAAGTTCATCAAAGCTGAATCTGGACACAAAGCCTTCCTGAATAAATCAGTTAGTGTACACTGTTTTTTGTACTTTCTGACAACACCTGCAACGTTTTCCATTCAGTTATTTTAGAGACGTGGAAATCAACTGTATCTCATAATAAGTAGAACAATAATTAGATGCACTTGTGTATATGCAAAATATTGGTCGTGTTCAGGGTTACAACTACAGATTATTTTCATTTTCCCTTCCAAATACCAGGAAACCAAATTACTAGTTTAGGGATCAATGAAAGCACATCTTATCATAAAACTGTGGACATACAGTATAGCCCATCAAAAGCGGAGTTTGACGTCTTCAGATTTCTTGTTTTGTCTGATCAACAGTCTGAAATCTAAAGATATTCAAAGACAAAAAAAGTTTGAGAAGCTCAGTGGACATACAGTATAGCCCATCAAAAGCGGAGTTTGACGTCTTCAGATTTCTTGTTTTGTCTGATCAACAGTCTGAAATCTAAAGATATTCAAAGACAAAAAAAGTTTGAGAAGCTGCCTGTTAAAAAAGTCATAGATGGCTCCAATCATATCATTTGTATTCGTAAACAACCCATGCCACCTTCTACATGTTCAAAATTAAATTTATACTAACATGTGATCCTCTCTGTATTCTGTTTTTGTTTTTGTCATTACTTTTGTGTCCTCAAGGTTTAAACAAGGCTAAATTTGGAAACAATATTTCTGCTTGTGTTGAATTGAGCTGATCTGAACAATATGGCCTCTGTCACAAAGCCATAGCAATTAGACTCTATAAAGCTGTTATCATCACATAGTACTGACTCTAAAAAACACTCCTTCATTAGCTTTAAGGCTCATGAGGACAAATTAGTGTCAAGTGGAATTGCGTTAAAGTGCTCGTGTGCTTTTACATTGAAAAACAAGTTTTCCATATGGCGTCTGTAAAGCTGTGGACAGCCCCTCGGTGAGTGGCAGCACACTTCCACCAGAGGCTGTTGTGTCTGGGCTTTTCATTAACACCTAAGCAGGTGTCAATCACAGTTTGTTTCTGCAAGGCAGCTCATAAACAAAACAGCAGTAGAAACAAGGTCCAGATCCCCCGGGTCCCACCCAAGCACCAACTACCACAGCTGAGTGCTGAAACCAAAACAAAGGTGCCTTAAAGTGCAGTTTCAAATGGTCATCAAAAAGTAGCTGGATGTATTGAACTAACCGAGTAAAATCCAAACTTTCTTAAAGGTACTGCAATGGGTCTGCATTAAAATGTCTAAAAAAGACAAACTTTGTTGTATATTTTGTTGAGTTGTGTACTTACATAACTAAATGTTTCCAACAATGTTCAAACCCAGGGAAATCTGCGGTATTATTCAAGGTGAATTAAATAAATTTCATTTGGTGACCTGTCGCTATAACTTCCAGGAGAGAGTCAGAGAGAAGAAGGAGTAAACCTATCCACAATAGTGACTTATTTCTTTTGTTTGGATTGAGAGACCCCTTGTTGCAGGAATTACATACTGTGCATTTAAATGTACTCCAAGGAGTTCTGAGTGTTTAACTTAAATCAAAAGGTAACCAAAGCCAACAACGCCACCCCAGGGTTTAACCCGGGGAAAAAAAAGAAAAAAAAACAGAAAGAAAGTAAATGTGTGAGTAAAAAAATTAACTAAATATTCTAAACCAAGGACAACACAAGTTCGTTATACTGAAAAGGCAGGAGACGTGTTTCCAATCAAAGTGAACAAAAGTTTATTCCATAAAATATTAAGACACTTGAAATTTACCCTAAAAACGAGTCGACTTTACTTATCACCAAGGAAAAGAACAGGGCTTCTTCCAGGGCTGGGGCCTCTATGGTTAAGATGCGTGAGGGGGGGAGTGAAGGCGTCAACTACAGTGGGAGCACCACAATCCACATGTAAGACACCACACAAACGCACACACACACACACACACACACACATACACACATACACAAGGGCAAAGCCAAAAAAGGGGTGAAGTGGGGCACTACACACGATAGGACTCCATCACCAAAGAGGGGGGAGCAGGTCACCTGTGAAAAAAGAAGAAAAAAAAGGTCAGCACACAATAACTATTCTAACGAAACCAAACAATATTCCAACAAAAATACTCAAAATATAACAATATCAAAATGATATTATTCAAACTTAACTCAGGAAACTAATCTCCATTAGAAAATCAAAATAACCCCAAAATAATTAAACAAAGAAAACCCCACTCACTGGGGTTTTGAATCCCACTAGATTTACCTTTAAGTATAAAAAAGATATGTGCTTATGCAGTACAGAACGTAGTTCACATACCTGAGATGACCGTGCCGTGCCACACTTCAGGCACACCAAACTTGTTGTGCTCATTCAAGGGGACCATGAACTGGATCAGATTGTCTTTGTAGATCTCAATGAGTGGGAATGCAGGTTTTTTTTTGTTTTCCTACAAGAGATGAGTGAGAATAATATTAAAAGACAACAAATATATAGTGATGGAATGTAACTTAGTAGATTTAGTCAAGTCCTGCACTTAAGTACACCTTTAATGTATGTAATTGTCTACTTACATTACTTGAGTATTTCCATTTTCTACTACTTTATACTTCCACTCCACTACATTTTGGAGGCAAATATTGCACATTTTACTCTACACTTTCTACTTCATTATACATCCACCTGATAACTTAAGTAACTAGTTAATTTTCATATATTACTTTGTGCATCAGGGCAAAAGTAGTGCATGTATTGAATCAATTTATGGTACTGTCAATCACATAAAAAAACACTGATTCCGATAAATGTTGAATATGATCCAATAATCGGCAATATTGGTCTGGCCAATTATTAGATCCAGTATTTAGAGAAAGTTTTTGATTATCAGAGTTAGTACACTAGTGCTTCTTTAAAACCAATGTCCAACACATAAATTAATTTAGAAATGTGCTACCTTGGCTCTGATGCAGCATGTAATCTTTAAAGTAACTAGTCTCTAAAGTTGTCAAATAAATGTAGTGGAGTAAAAGTACAATATTTGCTTCTAAAATGGAGTGCAGTGAAAGTATAAAGTAGCAGAAAATTTAAATACATTTAAAAAAGTATAAAAATCAAGTACAAATACGGCAAAATTTTACTTAAGTACAATACTTGAGAAAATGTAATTGGTTAAAATTCATCACTGAAAATAAAACATAACACATGAAAGGTACTAATTTAAGTGCAGAATGTAGACCTGTACCTGTAGACAAACTGTTGATTAAAAAGTATGTATTTAGTGCGTAGGTTAAAAATTTCAGTGCTAATTTACCACTGCCAGTGTTAAAATAAGTCCCATCAACACGTATTATCTCTTGAAAATTCACTCTGTGTTTGAATACACACATACACGTACAAGTAACGAACAGAGGAGACATCACAGCAGGACACAAGCACCGACATGCTGATAATCCCACAAGTCTGCGGCCAGTCAACAACAAGTGAAAATAACATGTGGGAACCTCACTGCTCCACCCCTGAGCCAACATGAACCTCTTCCTCCCGTCTTCACACCCCTCATGCAAAACATCTCAGACCCCTACAGTCTGTCTTTATGAATGTTCAGCCTCCACACTTCACGCTGTTCTTCAGTTACTTGCCTCACTCCTCTAAACGTGGGACGTCTCACGTGACAGAGACCACTCCACTTCTCCCGGCTCATTAACCTTTCATGCACCATGTTTTGTTATTCCACTCATGCACGACCAGTGTCTGTTACTTTTACCCTTTTGGCTCATGCTAAATGTCGAGCAATGCTTGAAAAAAAAAAAACATTGCAGCTACGGTGCAGCATCTAAATATGTTCAGTTACTTAAAATAATTTGCTTTATTAGCTCAAATTGATGTCAGCTTTCATTACTACTTGAGGTGTAGCAGAGTTGATGCTGTTTGGTGCAATTTAACGGTAAATAAACTAGATGTTGATTATTATCTGATGTGATATTATACTTTAGACCAAACCGCAGGCAGTGTTATAATCTTAAAAGGGCGAAGAATTCAGAGTGACTCATGACACAGACGGCATTTATCGAAGTTTAAAAATCCTCAATTGAAAATAAAAGCATGGTATTATGGTAATGAAGACTTCTGTATTCACCACTTGCACTCTTTCACAGACTTGTAACTATATAACCTTAAGCACTTTAGACCATAAATCTTTTCTTATGCTTTGGCAAATTCATGACATTTCTGAGACTTGAGACTGTTCAGATTATTATCGTTTCTTGACAGATCCAGGGAGTGAGGAGTCCCTGTGCCCCTTGCTGACGTTCCAGTTTCGAGCAGAGTGGAAGTGGTGACAGGCAAGTTGCCATTAAGTGGTACGACGGGAACGTCTGATAATCAGGCTCGTAGGCTGAACCGACACATGTTTGATAGAATCTTTATAAGAGACAGCTGACTTCTTTCCAAACTCTCATCTCCTTCACCATCTGTCTCTGAGCCCAATTATGACAGCAGTGACGTTTCCTCTCGCTGCCGTCTGCTGGAACAACGTTGTCAGTTTCAGTGATTTCAGAAACATCAATTATTGGTGCATCTCTCCTTCAGAAACATCTGTGTATCCTCATTGGCTTGGAGCTTGAGTCAGACATTGATTGCTACATACTGCATATTGATGTGCACGCATCTATGCAGATATACACACACACACTTTTTATTTTGCAGTTCAGACACTAAATAAAGGATTAAAGATGAAAATGAAGAACAGCGCAGACGTGGCTACATGGCAGCTGTTAATATTTCACTGGTAAATTCTGTTTTGTCAGAATAATCCTAGTTTAAATTTATAGAGTACGATGGATTTAAAAATGATATTTGATTTGGCTCGTCGGAGCTGAAAGTTACACAACAAAAGGATCAGAGAGAAGCTCACAAATACAGAACTGCAGACAAAATGTACGAAATAAGAGTGGACTCAACAGCCTAATGGTACACGTTAAAGATCCGAGCACAAAAGCATCAGGGTGAGCTTTTTTAAAAGCATTGCATTTATCCCTGGAGGACAATAATAAAACGGCTAACTAAAAATGAATATAAAGTACCTTACAGAGAGAGGGGCCACTCATTCCTTTCCTGGACAGCTTCTGTCCTTGATTCACTTAATTCATAGAAATCCTGGAGAGAAATCCTACAGCTCATTATGGGATGAAGAAAGTGGACATCTGTTTGCTTCCCATCCTATAAAACATTAGTGAAGTTTAGCTATGATGATTCAGGAGGCCTAGAGGTCCCCACATTCATAAAAACAACTTCGGATTTCCTCCGCAGTGTTTACGTGTCTCCTGACCCAGGTTTAATGCCATTGGGACATTATTATTTACAATGTGGAAAATGGAAACATCAGGAGGAAATTGTGTTTAAAATGGAAATTAGAGCACACCAGCTTCTGCAATATAGCCCCCCAGACATCAGCAATTATGCGAAGGTGCATCCTTCAAGATGGCACGAGACTCTTTAGGTTAAACACATATTCTGGCTTTCTCTTCATAAACAACTGCTCTGTGATGCTGCTCCTTTTTCGGTAAAAATGAAGGTATTGTTTAAATTATTAAATACAAAAACAGAGTCTTCTTCAAAATCCAGTGCAACTTGAGTTTTGTTTTGGATTTTGTGACCGATGCACCTAGGTTTCTTGACACAGACAAACCTTGTTTCCCATCCATAAATATGCTGTATTCTTGTAGAAAACAGAAAACTGCTCTAAACTATCAGGTTTCTGCTTTAAGTTGAATCTGCATCTGTGCATCTGCCTTCGTAACTGATTATTTCATTATTCTGTGTGACCAAACTCTGAACATCTACTTCAAATGAATTCCTTGTAAAAGAAACACAAGCCAGAAGCTTCATTAGCACATTCAAGTGTAACATGTTCTTTCCAATAATTACAAAAAAAGTCTGCTCTTTAGCAGAAGCTGAAGGGGCAAGTGCTTCTGACTGTTTCAGACAAACAACGATGGCCAAACAAGTGAGTGAAAAATAAAGAAATGCTACATGGTAATTCATTCTAAAAGGATTAATATTCTGGGAGACGGTTTGCTCTCCCTGGTGTGCTCTCTAAACAGAACAGTTTTTATTACTTGGGGTTGTAAGTTTTTCAAGAAGTTAATATCAAGGGTGCTCTTTTAAAATAGGAGACTTAAATTGTGATTTGATTGAAACTGTTTAGCATTTGGCAACTACAACTGAATGCCAAATAGTCATTGATGTTAATTTTGTTTATTTAATTTACATGTAAAGTAGTTGATACACATTTAACTAAGAATAAAGCCTGAATATGACCCCAGTATCACACCTCGGCTGCACAGAGAGGCAGATGAAACAGTATGTGCGAGCCCAGCAGCAGGGCAGGATTTGACCGCTGTGGTCGAAGGACGACGCAGCAAAGCCAGAAGCAACACAAGCCGGGCCTGAACCTGATTCACCAACCAAGCACCCGGTTCTCACTTGTACATAATGTGCAATTTTGTGTATGTTTAAAGCTGTGTAGAGCTGAAACAATCACTTTATTACTCAATTCGAAGATTAAACAGAAAGTTAAATGGTATCTATTTTGAAAAGCAATCGTTGGAGTGGAGTGGAGTTGCAAGTAAAAAACATTCTCGAGATACGGCTTCTTAATCACAAGGATTTGCTGCTTTTCCTTATCTTATATGATAGCAGACGGAACATCTTTTGGTTTTGGACTTTCGGAAAACTTATGGCCGTAAATAATCAGGATTTTCCACAAATTTCTGATACTTTATCGACCAAACAATCAATTGACTAACCAAGAAAAGAATATGCAGATTAATTAACACAGAAAATGAGTTGCAACCCTACAGCATTTTTGGTTCAGACTGCTCATAAATGGTTTAATGGTCAATTAACATTGTTATTCACTGGTGTCTTTACATTACGATGGTATACAAGCTGAATGTTTCGCAACTGTATTTAAGACCTTTACAGGCCCTTGATTTATACTTTTTTGTGCACCCCGAGGACACCTTTATTATTTGTGCACCCACACATGAAGCCTATTACTTACAGTGACTGCCAGGTGAGTAAAACAACAATCTAACCCTGTGAGCCTTGCTCTAAGGTGAGGTCAGTTTCTCCGTGTCCTACAAACAGAAGACCTGGGACAGAGGGCAGGCAAATAATTAGACCAGCAGTGGAATCACTGAGACAAACTGTGCACAGTAGGCCTTGTAATTGGGTAGTGGGTTGTGGATAGTGTATTTATTGATTTTTGTTTGATTTTCTTCATACTCCTCTCCTGCAGCATCAGGCCATCGGGAGCCCAGGAGAGCACTTGAGGCACAGTCCAGAGTAACAGGGTCATAGTAAGGTCATTTTATTTCTTCACGTCCTCCACGGCACAGGACTGGCAATATTTTTGGGCAGAAAGAAATCGGTTCTTTTGTTTCTCTGGTTTGAAAACATTATTACAGCGCAGCATTATTAAAGCAATAGACGTGGGAAATTACAAGTGCCAACAAAACATGATCTCACCTTGCTTTGATTAAAATGATTCAACATTTGAAAAAAAAGGGGCAAAACTGGATGTATCCAGCTCTGAGGTTGTTATTTATTTATTGGTAAGGTTTCTGTTTTCTCCAAGCTTTTTCCTGCATCTTTCCCAGTCGAGAATTATGGATGCTGCGTTGGCAATTATAACATAAGTTTGACAGCTTTTTGAGGGCTAGCATTATGTTGAACAGCAGTCAACAGCTGTGCTGTGAGATTGACTATATTGACATTTCTACGTGATGACAGAGAAGGTTAAGAGCAACAAAAGTCATTCAAGTAGGCTACAGCCACAAAGCATCTGTCACTATATCTAAATGAGCTGCAAATGTGTATTATGCTTGTAACACATGCAGAACGTGGGCAAAACAAACTCATTAATGTGGCTACTAGAGAACACATGCTTTCTTCTGAAATGTTGGTGTTACACAGAGCTTTAACTTCATATCCTGGAGATAATGTCAGTAATTCAAGTGATATACAGAGGTTGCTCATCCTGCATGAATGTGCCCAACAAAACTCATATGTGGAGGAGTAATTTCTGAATCACATGAGGTGCCATGATGCCTTGCAAACAGGACTTCAGATGCAGAAGATCACATCTCTAAAAATCTAAAATTGGAAATCAAAACTAAATTCTTGACATTATGATCGGCTGTAACAATTATGTAAGACCAGGCTCATGGCTGAACAGATGTCAACATGTGCGTCATGTTAGTAAGGGTGCGCCTTGAGTTTTGGTGAGGATGGCTGAGCGTGAGCAACGGCAAATGGATACAATCCTATCAGGATCTAGTTTAGGAGAGAAAGGACCTAGAAATGAGCCAAACTGTGTTCAAGTTGTGTTTAACTAAACTAAATATGGATTATTACAAACACACTGTTTTGAAAGTAGCACAGCGAGAAAACACAAATCGCGTATATGACTAAAAGATTTTGATGCATTGATTTTGTTTAATAATCTCATCGTAGCCGTCTGAATCAAACTGTGAGTTGCCTGGAGATCAGTCACCACCATTCCAAATTAAGTCCACATAGAGAACAGCAGTAACCCATCCTCATTTGTTCTCACAGGCCTCTACAGGAGTAGATGCTGTGCTTCACAAGCTTTTCAGAAACACGGCAGACAAAGCTGTTTCATGGGGAACCACTGGAGGCTCAATTAATGGCTTTTACTCCAGGAAGCTTAATTATTGAGCTAATTCACATGTCACAGTTAAATAAACCTTGTTATTATAGTGCTCTGTTATACCGAAACAGTGTGAAGGAAAATCTTCATCAACATATGACGACGAATGAATGAAATTAGTTTTCAGTGTGGGAGATTACCAAAGACATGCACACGCATTCGTACACACAGCAGGGCTTTTGTTATACGGTAGTTGGTGGGGAAAATCTGTTGAAGTGCGACACACAGTTAAATCTCTCTGGTTATCATGCCCGGTGAAAATAAATCCTTTCAAACACAATTTTAATTGCATTAAAGGTTTAGTGACTCTGGAGAAAGGTAGTTGATTGCTGAGTCTCATTCTCGGGTCATCAAATCATCCTCATCCTCTTTATTTTAAGCTCAATAAACACAAAGAATATTTACCAAAGAATTTCATCCATTGAAATCTTCCAACACATGTGTTGTAGCAAAATTTGTTCTCACGGAAACTCTGAGGCACCGCCCTTTAATCACCTCGCAAGCACTTTCTCATACTAGCTGGGTATTTGTAGCCACTCTGCAGTAGGTCCTGAGGGAACCGATGAAGGATAATCTCTACATGAAGAAGAGGATGTGCTTGTGTCCTCCTCTTTCCAGGTTCCTCGCCCGAGGAGCAACATCTGCACGGCTCCCCTGTGCAAATACATCACATGCGCCCTTGGATAAATAAATGAAACTGTACTGAGTATTTTTAGAGCTCTAAAAGAAGATTTCTGGTCCCCCCTGGTACAACACAGCTATACACTTAAAGCTTGATAAGTTACTTTTTCCTGGAAAGTCACAAGTTCATCATGTAACACAACACATAATGAATAATTCCACAATGAACACATTCATTTTATTCAAAGGTTTACTGCTGTCGTGTCACATTATGGGCCAGATATTTATAGGCATGCTATAACTTCTTTTTATTTCTAAATAGAAAAACTGTGCTGCAGTTTGATTAACAATTTTATATGATTTGGAGTTAGGTTTACATGACCTCTTTGTGTTGTAACCTTGGAAACAGCTTGTCAGTGCCAAAAATAAATAAACAAATAACAAAAAAACATTGTTCAGAAGTGCTGTTTGTCTTTATAATTCTAATCAAATAAATCAATCCACATTAAGAAATCAGACTTGTGAAGGCCACAGTGATTTGAAAAGATAAACAAGTAATCTGGGTCCGCTAATTGGAATTTGTTTAGTGATTGTAGTTAAAGAGAAATAAAGATTGATGAAGATATTTAGATTTATATAATTATATTTGGACAAAATAAACAAGAAATAAGCTTGACACATAGGTGTGCAGGGCCAGTGAAGGATTTCCCGTAAGTATGACTATTATAAGCTATCATCCATGTAAATATGTCCTTTTGTTTTCAAGTACAAGAGAATAGTATTTACTATTTACTTTTTTTGTATTTTTTTGCAAAAATGAAAATGCATTTTTCCCCAATCCTGTTTTCCTCTGAAGAATTACATTTCTAAGGGATAAACAGGGTGTCTTGTTGCGCTGTAATGTTTCTAAGTGTACATTTTCCTAATCTGTTTTACTGCAATTTCCCTCACAAGCAGCACTTCAGTGACAAAAGACAAAAGAAGAGTAAATTTCTCTTCAGTGGGGAGCTGGAAGTGTTGGTGGAGAAGACACAACACCAGAGAGCTCTCTGCCTCAAAGCAGAGATATTTTACCAGTGCAAAGAGGCACTCTGGGACGATGTTGCAAATATACTGAATACATTTGGGCACCAGAGGACTGATTTCAACAAGGCAAATAGTGCTGGAACAGGAGAGGCAGCATAACCAAAGTCAAGCCTGAAACAAATAAAGCCTACTGTATGTACGTGGTTCTGTCGGGGGGGCATTTACTCCCAACGCACAAAGAAATATGACGTGTTTCTCTTTGTGGCTCTTGATGAATCACATCCACTACTTCATCTGGTGGCTCGGCATAGGAATGCCCACAAATGCGTCAAATATTAATCCTTAAATGAAATAACCCTGAGGCCTTGATGAGAATGTTCTCCTGGGCCCATTTCACACACTGAATGTTACCTTAGATGATCAGAAAACAAGGTTTGATCATCAAATCAGCAGAAGTCAGACACTGTGCGCAATGAAGATGTTATGTTACAATTATATAGACATGCAACTAACAACTATCTTCAAGATCAATTTATGTGTCAGTTATATTCAGTCATAGTTTACGCTATTAAATTTCGGACTAGAATTAACGCCTTGTGCTAGTAACTAAAGTACTAGCACGAGTACTAAAAGTACTTTTTGGATATAAAATGTCATAACTTCATCATTTTATCTTGTCAGACATTTGTGTAAAATGTTGTCATAATTAGGCTACTGTATAAATTGTTGAGTAATGGCAAAACACCTAGTGACCTTGACCTTTGACCTCTGACCACCAATTGACCATCTGTGCAAAATTTGAAGACTTTTCCTCAAGGCTTTCTTGAGATATCGCGTTCACAAGAATGAGACGGACAGACGTACAACCCAAACAGTAAAAATACCAACCGACACTTTCTCCCACAGTTCAAAGTGACATCTTCAACTCTCTTGTTTTGTCTGACCAACGGTCAAAAACCAAAAGATATGCAACTTACAAAGGCATGAAACAGATAAGAGCAAAACTGCAAGTGTCCAGATAAGATTCACCTCTCCACTGCAACAGACAGGAAGTCTGTCAAACAGAAAACACGCCTCGGTCGCAGAAGATGCCCTTTTACAGATGGTGATAACACCTTCACCAAGGTTTGACCTGGTGCGCTGCAGTAACACAGAGCCTGAAGAGAGCAGGTGGAGGCAATGCTGCTCATGTAGGATCACAAACGTACACGTAACAAAGGAGGTGGTAAAGTCTCATCTCATTGGAATTTGAATTCATCATTTGAGAAATATCTTTAGGGTTTACGTGCCAAATATGCAAATTAAATTAATACATGATGTATAATGAAATGTTGGCAGAACATACTCAAAACCAATGGTGACATTACGATAATATGTTAGAGAGATTCCTGAGTGAGGATTTGATTGTGTCTAAAAGAGGCAAAGTTCAGACTGACTGACTCCTACCTTAGAGAGAAAAAGTCAGCCTAGATGAATCAAAGACAGTGAAAATTTGATGGAGAAAAGTGAAGAACTGCTGCCCACAGGCAGATAGAAGAGAAAAACAGATTTTTTCTTTCCTGAGAAAAACAGCTGACAAATGATCAGTCCGAGTCCTGAGATGGATACAAACAACAACCTCTGCCTCAGCAATAGCCCCTTGTCTCCTGAGGAGACTGAACACCACCATCAGAAGAGAAGAGGACAGCTGACAGAACAAAGTGGCAGTTCAGTCCTCTAAACCATTGTACTGGATTTAAATAAACTGCAAACAGCCCTGTTTTAGGATTGATTCACTACAATTTACCACATTTCCTGGTGTGCAAGAGAAACGGCAACTCTTAACCCACCACTCAAGCTATTTCTATTCATCCATCAGTATAACAAAACATGGCACAAATAGACAAAATACAACAGTGAAACATAACAAGCCTCGAGCTTAAACCAAAAACCAGACAATAAATCATACGTCAAAATCTGAAAAGAAAGCCACACAAGACACTCTGCACCAGTTGATTCAGAAATTGATCTGAAACACAAACATAAGCTTGATATTTGCAACCAATAACCAGTTAACGCAGTGGGTCAAGTTACATTTAAATTATAATAATCATTATTAGTTATAAATGGAAGAATGATAATACGGGAAAATCTCCTGATAAGAACTCATCTGTTGTCTCAGGCTGTTGAAGACAAGCAAGTCTAGTATCTGATATAGTATCAGTCAGTCACAGCATATTGTTGTTGATACAAGCGTCTGATTTGTCTTCATCATTTTATCGGGACACCTTTAAGTATTATGCCATACACTATCAAATTAAGAATGCATTCGTTTAATTTTCATATTGTGTTGCCTCCTTTAGCAAAATCTCCATAAAATGGAATCTAAATGAATCCAAAGTCAACACAGCCTATGTTTTCTAACTATATGTTTGCATATTTTTCCTTCAACAGTTACAGTGCTGATTATTTTGTGTTATATAACTTTCGCATTTGAAAAAGGTGGAATACTTTGAGTTTTCTTTTCTTTACAAAAGCCGTCTGTGTTGCTGCTGTGGGTTGTTTTACTTGACTTCTGGAGATCTGCAACACAAGCAAAAGTAGCCAGACACTGTATACTGTTCATGAGACAGCCTTCGCATATTTCTCATATTCCTCAATGTTATTCCTTTCAGATAACTGCACCGTGTCATCTACCAAATAACAGTTAAAAAGGCCTGAAGCTTTCTTCATACACACACTGCAGAGGAGTCAAAAAGTTTTCAATATTTACAACTTTGTGTGTGTGTGTGTGTGTGTGTGTGAATTAACATTACCAATAGCTTGAGCATGGCTCAGCCCCTAATGAAAATGCGCCTTGCAAAAGTGTTTAACCTCCCCGTTAATCACTCATTAATTTGGATAACAATATATGCATTTTTCTATACTTATAAGTTATAATTTACAACAATTAGTAAATAACATGAGTTTTACAAAATAAATGCACAAAATTTGAGTTATTGACCCAGCATGCTCAGTGAGAACATTCAGCAATTTGATTTGCTCACGTTTTAACTTACTGGAGTTTCTCTGCACCATGAAATCCTAAATTCACAATAGCTACATCTTGCCTGCTCATTCAAGGTGGTCAGGAAGTGTAGATCAGTGCTGGTTTTCAATTTACAAGCGTTTAAGCACTTTTTTCAAGATCTAACATTAGAGAAGGCTAAAAATTATATCAGAAAATAATAATAATTATTATTATTATTATTGTGCTTATGGGTGCTGAGACAAGATTTATCACGAATGATTACCAAACAAGTTTGACTGTCCATGCCTGTTAAGCTGAGCTCACACATAAGTCCTGTAAATACAGGATATCCCTAACCCTAACTAACCCTGGTACAGACTCTGGAACAAGTGCTAATAGAAATACAAGAGTAGCCTATAGAACTGTTGCTGTTTCCAGTCCAGTTGTCATTTCAGGGTCATTCTGGTCCTATTTGCTAACGCATGTTTGACTTTCGATTGCAGCCGGCACGCTCCCATGAATATGAAGAGGACATATGCAGCAGATTTCTCTTGTGTAAAACTTCAGAGGAAGAAAAATGTAGCAAACAGAACTGAGAAAATAACATCCATCAAAGCTTGAGTATTCAATCAAGCTTTCAGAATTGAACCAAGAGATACTTTGGTGCTAAACGCTGCAGGGACCATCCCAGCTTCGGCTGCAGCGAAGTAAAATGACTTCAAAGGTAATATTTACTTGATGGTTGATAATGACAGCAGTCTTTCAATGGCTGCAAGGCACAGAGACTGTCTCTCTTTTTACAGATAACATGACCATAAGACCATGCCTTCTATCTTATCCCCGAAGGCATTGTAGTTTTTCTGAGCGTAGAGAAAAACAGAAATTGGAAAATGGAATTGAACCATTGCCAAAACTTTCACTTCCACAGTGTTATTAAAACTGCATTGACTAAACTTGCACTCTTATAAAACTGGACTCACGATGCTCATTTAAAAGAAATGATCGAGATTGTCTTTTTAATTCTACACATTCTTCTTTCTGGTCTAAACATGGCACCTACACAATACAACTCGACCACCGACAGCTAAGTCCGAGCAGCGTGATCGCATCAATCTGTGTACAACCTCAATATCACACACAGGTCTTTCAGACAGCATGGCAAATAGACGTCATGTTGGAAAGATGTAGTACAGGGAGTGTTGCTAATTGGGAAGGCTTGGCAAAGATGTCAACCAAATGCTAATGTCTCTGAAACGCCTTCCCAATTAGCAAACACTCCACATGCAACATCTTTCCAACATAACTTCTATTTGTCACAGCAAAGTCTGAAAGACATATGTGTGCTATCTGGGAGGAAACACAACTTTACACTTTCAAATGGTGTGCATACAGGTGACTGGCCACTGCTTCTGGTTAACTTCTGTGAGGAGCAGATCTATTGTCAGGTGACCTTTATCATCACCCATAGTCAGGCGGTCACAAATCATCGTGTGACAAAAATAAACATGTAACAGTTGCATTTTGGACCCATCCATAGACCACCCTACACATACCTTTCTCAGTCTATATATTTAGTTTAGAAATTGGACACACAACTTCATTGACTTTGGTGGTCTAAAGTTGTGTTATTTGTATAAAGATTTAAGCAGCTGAGCTTGATGCTGCACACTTGATCAATGGAGTCAGAAAAACTGAAACAGTGACCTTTGGGTCAAGATTATCATTTGCTTTGCTGACTGTGTGTCAGCTCTTTTTTTACGTTCCTCTATTAAACCACCTAAATGGGACGGGTCAAGGGGTGCTGCAAAGCCAACCCTACCACTCTGGCATAACAGAGCGTGTAATTCACGGGAGAGCACATTGACATCTGACCGCTTCCTGAAGCCTGTGTACTAATGACAGTAATCTGTAAAATTATGGAGGATAACACTCCATCAGAGGCACACGACCCTCCTCTCCCCTGGCATTTTACTTTCCCTCCATATCTTCGCCTTTACTTCTCGAACCAGATCCACTGAAAATCTCATATCACTGCTGCATGTCTCCTCTTTGTTTTGCTTTGTCACGTTGTTATTTTGAATGTCAAAACAGCAGATCTACAATCGCATTTCCTCAATAGTACTAGTCTTTTCAGACATTTTCCAAGAGTCTTATTGCTTCACATAGAGGAGAGGATGATTGAACATAGTATCTCTACAGCCCCTTTATAGTCTACATTTCATTTCAAAGCCCTGAGGGGAAAAAAGCGGTTCAAAGGGGCTGAGGACATAATGAGTGACAGTAGTCACTGCCAGTACGAACAATCCAGGTGTCACTCAAGCAACAACAGTCTTTACACAGACTTATTCAGCCCTGACAAATGAACACAGACTGTTTGAAAATCACTGAGCTGAATAAAGCAGTTAAGTCCTAAGCTTCTTTCTTTTTTTTTTTTTTTTTTATCTTTCCCATTTTCTTTAGTCAGCTCACTGAGGTCCCAAACCTCTGCACCTTAGTTAGGTGCCCCCACCCTTTTGTCGGACTCATACTTGAATGGTTCAAAATTGCCTCTTGGATTGCTTTTCAGAAAATCCCTCAAGAGGACACAGGAGCAAATTCATTTAATTTGCATGTCTATCTCAACAAAGGACTCGACCAAATAGTTGAAATATTGTAACCGGCATAAGAGAATGAGTGTATGTGTGTAGGTGTTCTTTTCTTCTCAATAGCAGAAATACATCACAGATATACAAACTGAATTGAGTTTTCTGAATGCAATATGTAGTCCTAATAGAGCACTAAGTGGAGATTTCAAAGTATTTCCAGGTTGTTTTTGACCGCAAGAAATACATTTCTTTTCTTATTCCAACCAGTTTTCCATATTTCTAAAAGTCTGAATGTATTACTGGTGTGATTCCTGAGTCTGCAGCCAGCAGCTAATAACATATACACGGATCATGAAGTGGATTGAACTTGTTCTGGGGCATCCCATGGACGCTCAATCAGATTGGGAGCCAAGGCTATGGCTAATTTAGTTGTTTTTTTTTGGCATAACCAGATTGTTTCCAGATTAATATTAATTTTAGATAGTCTGGACAACAAAAAAACACATGAAATGTGATTCAAATTGGATGTCTACAGATGCGTCTCAGTCCGGACGCTCTGGCCGCACAGATTTCAAAGTGACTTTTCTGTAACTTGAAGCACAACACACAAATCTGACATAAATGACAACTTCAAGTCCAGAGCCATAGAAGTGTGGCTGAGCAGAATCTATGCTGCTACTAGCCGACAACACAGAGAACAACAGTCCATCGGCAGTCACGCTAAAATAAATTGTCTGCTCTGCGACAGCGTGACTGCTCCGAAAGCGAGATAATGGCTGTCCATTTCTCATGCTAAAGCAGCATCACCAGCGAACGCAGTGACCGATGCCTGCAATATGTTGGTGTTGTCTGGACACAAAAATCCGTTCTGATCACTTACAAATAAAAGTGTGGACACTTCGGATCTGATTTGAGAAACTAATCTGATTTGCCTGCAGTCTGACCATAGCCTCAGAGGGCAGATCGACATCTTGAGCTCTTTATCACATTCCTCACACGTTTTTGCGTTGTGGCCGGGTACATTGTCCTGCTGGGGGGGTGGTGTGCTTGGTCTGCAACTGGATTTGGAGGGGTGATGCATGTCAAGTGGCATCCACATGATTGCCAGTACCCAAGGTATCCTTGCAGAACGTTGCACAATAACAAGATGATCAATGTTCTTCACTTCACCTGTCAGTCCCTATAATGTTGTTACTGATCAGTGTATGTGCTTATGTCTCATTATGAGGGAGTTAAGAGACTACAGGCACAATAGTTTATTTACAGGGCAACTCAAGTGATTTTTTTTTTTACTTGCTTTCATCTTAACTTACATGGTTATCTGTTATGCACCAATATACCAAGGAATATATGAAAACCTGCTTGGCAATAAACCTGAAACCGATTCGACATATTTTCACTGTATCATCTGACAAAATACAGGATAAACAAGTGAGCAAAACTGAATAATACACAATCACAGACTAATAACATCAAAGAAGACAGCCTACATCTTTTAAGCATTGGCTCAATCCTCACATCCTAAGTGATTGATAAGATGGCCACTGGCACACAACAATCTGTCCCATATCTAAAAATAAATACCCTTCTTACATTGTAATCACACCCCACTGCCTGATCTTGATTCAGAGCGACAGTGCAACACAAGATAAAGTTTAAATCAGATCAATCATATGTAGATGTGACATTTAACACCAACAGTAGATTCCCAGCTGCAGGAGGATGAAAGTCATGTTTGAACATTTGACGGGCACACTCCACAGCCTCCTGTGGGAAGAATAAGCTCGCAGGGTCGTGATGCAACATACTTGATAAAAGAAGGCCACTCATTTTGTATATTAATATACAAAATAACATATCCGAGATATTGCGCTCACTTCATTATTCTAAATCTTTCTCTTATAAATGTTATTCATATTCATTTTTTTCCACACAATTTTAATTCCAAGCAGTGTCAGTTGTTTGTGATTACCAGACATCAGAAAAGGGGATTAGGGAGAATAAGTGGGATATTTTATCAGGTGTGAACCACATAAACAAACAAAAATGACTGATATAGTGAAAGGATAAAACACAAAAAAGGCAGCAGTTACACAGAAACAGACATGATAACCAACTAGTTTGTATCTTGCTAGTAACCAAAGTACAAAATCTTATTAGACTGAGTTTTAAGGAATGATGAGATTTTGGATATGTCAAACTTCACTTATCATGAACCAAAAAGGAATAAATTGGGTAAATTTGACTGCTAAGTTTGGTGTCTTACACATGAGGAACCACAATCAGAACAATAATAACTGCTTGATTTTTGACCTATGTGACTAAACTGGGCCTAAGAGAAAGTAGCTATCATAGCTATCATCAGTAGCAAACAGGGTTACGCTTCTCATCAGAGATTTATAATGTTATCTGTGAGTCATATTATTTGAATGGTTATCAGAATCAATTGTTTATGATGAAATGTTCAGACATGGATTCCATGTTTAAAGCATGTTGCAATTATTTTGGATCTTTTATTTGGATCTCAATTTATGCCACTATGCAATTTATTCGAAAAAAATGACTTCAGTGGGTTCGAATGACAAAGAAAATGGTCAGTGAAAGAAAAATGCCACAGCAGGTGGCAGCAGAAAGGTTTTTGACTGAATATAAATGAGACAGATATGTACAGGTTGGACATTTTCAAAAGTTCCTGTCTGACAGAAGCTTTATACGTTGACAGTTTGCTAATAAATTGTCTGACCATGTGGTCAGCCACATGGCTTGATCCCTGCACCTCATTAGTGTCATGAATTACAACTGAAAGAGACAAAAGAAATATGTACAACTTCTGAATACTTGAATACAAGTCAAACAGTTCTGCGTGAAAAGCATCCTCAGGGACTTTGAATTTAATTTCAGTTTCTCTTCTGTATGCATCCTACCCCTACCAATGGGAATACATCGTGTTCAATTGCTCTTTCTTCTTGATAGGAATATTCAAAAAGTTATAAACCACCAGAATAACCAGGCAGCATATGACACTGCCTGCATTACTTTGTCCAGCGTACAAACGCCACAACCTTTTCTGACCTTTCTGAATGTACGTCACTGTTAGCTAAAAGTCTGCATGTTTAACAGGCCCTGCGGACTAGCATCTGTGCACTGCTTTGCATCACTCTTATGTAGACGACACTAATAAGCATTGAGATAGGCAGCACCTTATGCCGCAAAAATGAGGCTTCATTTTGTATCGTGCTGAGGAAGACTTTATGATCACTTTACCATGTGTTTCAGTTGCTAAAAAAGGCCATTTCTGAGGAACAAAGGAAATCTTGCTTTATATTCAGCCCAGAACCTCTGCGCTGGCAAGAAACTTCAGTGCCCTCAAGCGAACAAATGTTCCATCGTCTGTCTTTCACAAACCTTTAGATCTCTGTGAATGTCAGCAATATTATCCTCACTCCCAAGTCCCCAATCCAGTCTGAAGGCCTGGCCACCGCACTCCAATCAAATCTCAAGATGCCAAGGTGTCTGTGATGTAGCCCACCACCAAAACGCCAAGGCACTGAAGAAAAACACTGGGGCGATCGATGGTCTGACTAGGCAAATATCAAGGCTGACCATGGGGCAGCGACTCAAAGTGTCTGACAGACAGAAATCATTCTGCCATGACAAGCCAGGCATGCTAAATGCTGATGAGCTTGTTTGAAAAGGTCTCACCACTTGGGATATTCAAAGTGTCAGCCATCAACAGCATGCATTATTCACTAAAAGAAACCAATTTAGCACTGGGTGTTCTGTTCGGCTGCTTCTATTAAATGCGAGCCATATTTTAATTACAAACTGTAGTGTTTCATAATATGTTCATAATGTTTACAGGGCATTTGTCTCTGGAAATACATTTCATATATGGCTAAAATCAATTTTGGTCTTTCTCTTCAACTAATGTGTCAGTTCCTTTCAGCAATTTTATTTTAACTGACTCTTCAAAGCGAGTTCATCAGTTTCAAAGACATTTTAATTTCCACTAAAACCTGAACTCCTTCCATCCTTCAGTCTTAACCGACCATGATTACATTTCAACTTACACCGACACGTTAACTTTCCTCACTGTTTCAACTTTAAGTCACATTTTAACTTCCTTTCCTGCTTACAATTACCTGACGCTTCAGCTGACACTCAACCTCCTTAAACAGCTTTGAGTTTAGCAGTTACTCCCATATCAAGACATTTCAAAGGCTCCAAAAACTCAACACGTGTTAAACTAGTTCAAGTGTTTTTTGGGGGGGTTTTCAGAAAAATAGGGCTTTTCTAGTTTTTATCATTGGTTGGTTGGTTGGTTGATTGGTTGGTTGGTTGATTGGTTGGTTGGTTGGTTGGTTGGTTGGTTGGTTGGTTGGTTGGCTGGTTGGTTGGTTGATTGGTTGGTTGGTTGATTGGTTGATTGGTTGGTTGGTTGGTTAGCAGGATTACACACAAAAACTGCTGAACAGATGTCCACAAAACTTGAATGGAAGATGGGTAGAATAGACACATTAACCTTAGGTGTGGATCCTTATAACAGGACTGATCCAGGAGTTGTTTTTTTTTCTCACTTTCTCTAACATTGCAACATAAGGCATTGTTTTCATTTATCAGGGTAAAATGCGTGGATTTTGAAAACCTGACATATTTAGGTGGCTGGTATTTATGAGTGAGTACAATTTGATGCTGATCCAAATGAAAAAACAGATATAGCAGGTTTCAATCTATTCCTTGATATTGAATTAACTTAATAGAATTAAAAGGGACTGTTGGGACTTGGCGAAAGGATGTGCTCTTCTGAGTGCCATTTAATTTCAGAAATGAAATGTGGTGCAGGTCCTTTACTTGGCTGTTTCAAATGCTCCAATTTCAAAATTGAGTTTTTTTCCAGTCAGTTTGATGGCTGGGAAAAGCATAGATTTGCTTGAAAACATATTTTTCCTGTCACTCTTTGAATGGTGATATGTGAATGTATTCAGTAATATTAGGATTCATTTCTCAGCCTTCATAGCTCACTGCCTCTCAGAGAAGTCCAGGTTGTTTTTGGATGAATGCTGTGATGGAAGAAAATGAATCTCCAGGAGGCAACACTGTGGATGAAAGAACCAAACTTCACTGTGAATTTTTCTAACAAAATTAACACAAGTGTTGCATAGTGTGGTTTACGACCAAGGGGGGGACAACATCATCCCTGCTGAATTGATATTCAAGATCGTACAGCTGCATTTAAATAACTACTTGGCTGCCTTAAAATAAATGATCACAGTGTAATACCACTATGCTGTAGAAGCTTTACAGCTGCAAACCCCACCTGCACTGAACAACTGTCCATCTTGAGTTACACCCACAGTTCATTCATGTTACTTACATAATAAATAAAAGGGATTTCCTGAGCCTCTAAACATAACCGCATGGCTTGGAGGCAAGCATCCTACTGGGTTTCGTGGCTGGAATGTGTTCCCAGACCCATGAAATCCGACATAATTTTTTCCTTCGTCCAAGGCAGTCAACTAAATTACATGAAAATACATTTCTTAATTTAGAATAATCCTACCAACAAACACACGGACAGATGTCTTGTATAAAATCTTATATGCAGTATTCTCTGCCATCTCAACCTGTCTTCCTCCAGAACAGGTCAATGATGGCGAGAGAGTTTATGAGTGGGCTTTTTTTCAGTTGTTGCATATCGATAATAGCTGTAGGGACAAGAAAGCCACCCACGTGAGATATAGTGAAAAACAACATTGGTGACTGTATTCAAAACATTTACTGTACACCAGTAGGTAAACCCTCAGTTGATGGAGTTTATTCGATACATGCAGCTAAAACTGTGGCAGTCTAATACAACAGCCTGCAGCAAATTCTTCCGTCATCGAGTTTGTAAAGTTCAGTTTTGTTTTTGGACACAACTCTAATTCTGAAGGCGGTTTTGGTTCTGTTGAATCTTATCATTGTACTGAGAGGTGTTTCTAGCATCTTGTCGACCCGACTTGTGGGCCACTATGGGGATGTCATTTCTAAAGGTAAGAAAGGTTACAAAGTATAGCCTCCAAAATGACCTCAATTCCTCTCCTCTCAAAAACAGTTTCAACATTATAGTTTTATTAAAGTTGCTTGAAGGAAATTCAATTCGTGTTTGATTCTGGTGGCCCCTGTGGACAAAAGTGGGATGACCATCAAAGTACCGTGCTGTACAGATCTTGAACTGGCTAGCTGGTATTTTCTTTTTAATCATCAATCCAGCATAAACAAATAGGTCTTATCATTTGAATGATGAATACAGACCACCGCTACCTGATGGTATGGAGAGTTACTTCCTCTCCCACAGTTGGTGGTCGGCTGAGCTTTGCGATGTGTTAAAGTGCAGCTTTTTGGATGAGACACAGCCAACATGAGGCGATGCAACAGTTAGCCTTCATCGCCACTAGTTCTTTGATGTTGGTTTGGTGTGTCTGGACCCTAAATTTCATGATTTATCAAACCTGGATAATCCTGAAACTGACCTGGTGAAAGGTAATATAACAAATTACAATAACTATGCAGAAATAGCCCGTTTTCTCATGGATAGCTTTGTTTGCTTTTGTAGGTCATAGAGTCATCAGTATTTCATAACTAGTACATTTGAAGTACAATTTATTTTAGGACTGTTGTAAACTGTATTAAGAAAAATTATGTATACTTACATATATATATTAATCTATGTATCAAAGGTTGAGAAAATCACCAGTGCGTCAAAATACATCAACTTGTTGAAGCTGTTACTATACCCGATTCAACACGTATCTATTTATTTTACAGACTTTTTGCTATAGGGACCATTAATTATATTATAATATGTGGAGCAACACATCTATAACTAACAACAACCAGTAAGTGTAGAAACAAAGATCTGAAGAAGATGGGTTGAGGATTGCTGGTGAAGGAAACTGATGTCCAGTTTGATGACTGTGTAAGCTGACCTTTCAGACAGGCTAAGTGCCGCTGGAGCAGAGCCAGATTGAAACAGCATCCAAGCAGATGGTATGGTCAGCCAGACAGGACACACAAACACATTCCTCCAGCAGAGGCAGAGTGATTGAGACAACCTGCGGTGTTGCCACCTGTTTTAGTGCCCTGCATAATCAAACCACTTCCACAAAACTCTCTCCTCGTCACAATGTCTCACTTTCCCAGCATCCCTCGAGCAGCACACAGTGAGATCGTTTATCATCAAGTGCTAAAAGGAGCTCAAATTGTTCTCTTTCTTTCTTCTCCTTTGTCTTCCAAGTTCACCCTACATCTCCTTTCCAATCATAAATCTCTTCCTGCCGTACTACCTAACACACACCTACCTCCTAACCCTCCAGGGGGTGCCACAAAGAAGGCACGAGGAAGTGTAAAAAACGATTTCATGTGCTCAGCTTTTCACTGAATTTTACTTTGTGCTGCCTGAAAACACACAGTATGACTCAGACGTGCACGTGACGATCATGGGGTTAGATATTGATCTTTTACTTGCTGCCGCTTGACGTATGCCCACCTTGGAGTTAGCAGTGATTCATTTTATCACAACACACACACACACACATCTCACATTTCTTCTGTTTTTCTCCCACTAAAATAAGCACACAGGCACTAACTCACAATGGTTATCTATGGCACCTAGCTCCATTTGAAATATAAAATATCATTCAGAAATGACGTAAAGTATTGTGTAGATGGTCATGAACCTAGTCAAAACAGAAAACACTGACAACAATCTGAATCTGAAAGCTGAGTTCTACAAAGGTTTTAATGATGTTCTGTGTGCTGGCTCACAGTTTCTCAGCAGCCGAGACACTGTGAGAACACTGAACACCCCCATGGGAAAAGTATGTGAGGAACTTGAGGTGAGATGATGTTGATGATGGGTGTGTGAAGATACACTTTGTTTCACTGTGATGCACAGCGATTAATTCTGCTTCCTGTACATTTAGATCACAAGGGAATTAAGACACTTTTCACAAACACACCTGGATTTGAAACACAGTAACGTAGAGAGGTTAATGCACAGTTTATTTACTATTTTATGGTTATCATTAATCACATTTTTCTGAATGAAGCATTTGCCTTTTCTTGCAAGCAAATAATTGGGCCGGCACTTTACATCACAGCTCACTGTGCAGCCCTGATTATTGGTTAAGAGTTTCCAGGCAACAAGTCACAGTATAGTTTGTACAGTGTCACCTTGAAAAAAAGGGGAATGTACGGAGTATAAGGGAGGATGAATTTCAGCATTATAATGTGATAATTATTTTATTATTATGAGAATTTTCATGTGATTTTGAAGGTATTACGCTGATAGCCTATAATATTGTGAAAACAACATATATATATTATCATTATTGTCAGGTTGCCCCATTAATGTCACAAAATATTGCACTGATATAACCATTTTATCACTTTTAGCAGATTATCATCAGGGGTGCCTTCAGTATTTTTTTATAGAGGGGGCCAGAAGGGGCCACTGTAAATCTTGGGGTTGGGGGTTGCATTGACGGACAGTCACAATTGGCTGGCTTTCTATACATTTCTTATTTTCATCTTGTTTTCATTATTTATTTGCTGTAAATAAATATTGCCTAATGTTAAATACCAAATAAAAGCATATTATGCAGACAGAACTCATTACTGAGTAGCATATTATGCATGTGCAACTCACTAGGGGAAGGGGGCAGGGCACTTGAGATGAGAGCGGCCGGCACTCACGAGTGGGGGGGCCAGTGGGGTGGCCAACAATTATATGAGGGAGGTCCACAATCATTACTTTGGTCATGACTTTGGTAATCACATGATAATAATTGCTTAATTGCTCTCTGTTTATTATCAAACCCCATTATTACCATGTTATTACCGAGCTGCAATGCAAAGTGACACCATGTTGAGTAACTGAAGAAAAATCTATGCATTGACACACAATTCAAGTGATTGTGATTGGTAGAAAAGAGAGTGATAATACCAGCATGTGGCGCTGTAGCGGTCTGACAACTTTAATAAGTCTCAGAAAGATGGAGAGAAGTGTCCTGTAGGGGAACGAGGCAGTGACCGCGTGTGTGACTTCAGGAAAGGAAAAGACCTTATATCCCGCTGTCTCATATCTCTTTAGGACCTCCTCATCGACCTCATTTTCTTCCTCGCTCAGAATACTGCCAACAGCATAGCGGCAATGTGGTTCAGGTATCTGGAAAAAAAGATCAGATGAACAATTAAATACAGATTGATAAGAGAGAGCATATAAACAAGATAAATACATAGAACACCAGCCATTGGGAGCAATTATAGGTTCAGTATTTTGCCCAAGGACACTTCGCCGGGGATCAAACCACCAACCTTGCAATTAGTGGAAGACCAGCTTTACCTCCTGATTCACAGCCATAGTCTTACCAGCATTTGACCTTTTCCCGCATTATACTTGTTTCAAATGCCATAATTATATAGAGCCTCCAATGAGACAACAGCAGCACTGACAGAAAGATTAATGCTCTCAAGCAGAAAATGCTACTTGGCCACATTGTAAATGACTTTTTCTAAAAAAAAATGGGGGGAAAACTCTGAAATGCCACCATCAACACTTCTAAAGCACCTGTCTCTGAGGACTGACGAGTCATAAACCCTAGACTGTAATGTAAGGCAAAAAATAATGCAGAAATACAGTGGGATATATACAAAAAAGATATCTCCTCTGATGTTGGCCAGGTGTCAAATTCAAAGAGAAATATGCTCATCAGTCAGAGCTCTAATTGGAGCATTTGGCGGCGAAGCAATTATTGCTCCTTCCTCCATTCTGAGCACCCTGCTGGCCATTAAAAAAGAGGGAAAGGGAGACACTCTTTACAAATGAATACTCCTGGGACATCCAAGACTTTCTTCCCACTGTGCTGAGCTGAGCACCACTGAAGGCTTGTGTAATAAATACGCCGGAATGGTCCAATTTGTTCATAAACCTATCAATGCTACGCTTCAAGCACAGCCAGTGTGTCTGAGAATGCCCATTTTCTCCTTCTGCTCCTCAACACGCAAGGCCAGTCATGGGTAGGAGTGTGTGTGTTCTCCGTGCACTGCGGACTAAGCTAATTTTTCAAAGTTTCAAACGCACAGAAATACTGCAAGAAGTGAGAAATCTGCAAAATCTGGTGTAAGATTTGTTTGGCATCAGCAGACGAAGAACTGATGATCCTATCTGGAGTATTTTTATGAATATGTGTGTATTAGTCAACTTACTGGCTATTCAACTCCTCCCAGCGATGGCCAGGTATCTATCTATCCATCCATCCATCCATCCATCCATCCACTAAATTATGCTACATTTTTGTTTATTTAACTGTAATTTCTTTCGGCTTTATGGCTGATACACTATGGCAGAAATACTGTCATCAGCATTGGAGAAGAAAGCAGGTGTTTTGGATTAACAGCAGCAGACTTTGAGTCCATCATGACCCACAATGTCTTCCGATCATCCTGACCAGCCGGACCGCCCCAGCAAGGAAGAGAGTCAGAATAAATCCAGAAAATCCAGAATAGTTTAAGGCTGCTCCTGGCTCTGGTTAATGTCCGGTTGCAGGAAGAGGTAATGGACAAACGGAGCGTTATGCGCACAGGGACCTGTCTCCACCACAACATCTCGGATCAAGCTGTTGCACTCGACAGGCGGACCATGTTCTGAGCCGACAGAGCGCAGGACTACGGTGGGAGAAGGAGAGGTGGACTCTGTGTTTATAACATTGATGCTTGGTGCTTATACACAGTCAGAGTGGATGGACAGTGTTTCCCTGACGTCGAACTTTTGATGTGAAGATGCATACTATATTATCATCACACTAACAATTCGTAAATCTACAGAAAATTGCAACTACTGTCAGTTTCCAGCTCTATTCCCAGGTAGACTCTTCAATTTGAATCAAATTGTTTGGAAATAAACACTGCATTCAGTCTAACTTGAGACCAGTTTCCAAGCCTATATTAGGTGCATTGTTTTCTCTTGCCATTTTGTCTATTTTTAAAGCATGAAGAGAAGCAGCTCTGTAAAAACACTTCAAGTGAAAGCTCTATCTCTTTGGATGCATACTTTCCTGCCATGTGTTGGCAAACCAATCCCAGGATGTACACATTATGCACATGATATTTTAGTGATGACAGTTAAACCCCACCATGCTTGTCCAGTAGGTCTGGTCCCATAATGCTTTGGATGCTCAGTGGAGATTATAAAGGGCAAATACAATAAAGGCTTGCAGAAAAACAGATATGTTGTGTCCACAATATTGATAAGATTCACATTTTCAGACAAAGAGATAAGATATCAAACACTTTGAATACAAAACATATTGGTCCTTAACATCCAGTTAATGGCTTGACTGATCTAATTCTAAGAACCGCAAGTACATTTGGGAAACTTTGAGGATATTTTTTGACACTTCAGATGTTTTGGGGGCTCACAGCGGGACGTCTGAGCCAAGCGGATTTATTAATCATCACAGGGCTCCATGTAGGGAGTCCAGAACAAAGAACCACCGCCTAAAAGCACAATCCTCTGTCCACAATCTTTGTTTTGCCTCTCTGCACTCATCAAGACACAAGTGTGCTGTCTTTTGATGTTTCTTCAATACACTGACAGCTCATCTGAAGCAAAAAGCTTCCAAAATTTAACTGAAGGAGCCACATCTCCGTTGCGCATCATCTCAATTGGCTGCAGTAAGGCAACGGGGTAAGAAAAGCGAATTCTCCACAACAGCATACAAAGTATTTTACACTCAAATTCAGCGAGGATTGCTTTTTAAATATCTTACAATGACTTTCTGAAAGGGTAAGCATTGGAGAAATTTTCTAATATTTCATCATTCACCACAAAGACTAACATTCAGACTGATGCACATTTCCTGACTGGCTCCCTACCACAGCTTTCATCATATTGTGACCCAAACATGGGTCCCTGGAGACATGCGGACACATGTGTCATCTCATCACTGTTCCGCTTGTCATCTAGCTTTTTTTTTTAGACATTCTACATCTCAAGGACTGCAAGCCCTAACCCCAATCGCTTACTCTGAATATCGTATTTGACAGAGAACTGATCCGCCCCCCTATCCTCCCTCTGGCGTTTGTCAAAGTTGGACACAGAGCAAAGGGGGGGAGGAGAGGAGGAGAGGAGAGCTGCAGGGTAGAGGTGAAGTGGGGTTGGAAACCCCCTGCTTTTGAAAGTGTGAAGAGGCTGGTGGTAGAGAAGGATTTAGTGAGTGGGGGGACCAGAATATGTGCGTTAGACGTTTGAAGGAGCAGACGGAACTGCTCCAGCCCTGTATCCATGGCAACCAGCTCAGGACCAACTTAAGTCCTCGTTGAGGTCTTTTGTTTCTCCAGAGGAAGTGATTAAAGGAGGTAAAAGTGAGAAAGTCGAGAACAGAGGATGAAACTAGCCTCGCTGACACTTATCCTCTGTCAGCTGCACTTTTGAAAATCTTTCTCACAGCAAATATCAATAGATAGTCTCTCACTATTTAGACACAGAAAAAAACAGTCCTTCCATCTGAGAGTACTCTCTGGGTCTCTTGACGCCGGGACTGAATGGCATTCTGAGGCTCGGACGCTAATGAGCTGAGATCATTACCCCAATTATTTTAACTTAGATCAGGACTTGGCTGTGACTGCGCAAGGGAACCAGGACCCACTGCTAGCCTAATTGCCGGCTTGGGAAAAAAGAGGATGAGCATAACAAAAGGGTTTTGAAGCAAAGCTTGAAAGAGTCCATCGCTGAACTCTGGTTACATTCCATCAGGTTGTCGTGCATCAGACTGTGGCAGGTTTAAATTGTGCCACTTAAGTCAATACTGTGGAAAGCTGGTTCTAAAAATGGTAGATATCAGAGAATATAAGGGTTGAATGAAAGCGATGGTATCACAGGATAGTTTACTCAATGCCTCAGTATTGACATTTTGACGATGTTTGGTTGTATTGGCGCTTCAAGATTCAATATTTCTTCTAAAATAAGGGTCTTTAACATGGAAATAAAGAATCTCTAATAATGAGGGGCAAGCAAGTCTGTGATCGATCATTTTACTCAGCTTGAGCTGCTTATTTGTAACTTCGTACTGCCACACGTACACATATGCACTCAGTTTCCAGTTTATCAAGTATACCTGCCCAAAGCTAATGTCTCAAACAACAGGCCTGCAATAAATCCTGAATTCTGAAAGTTTTATGCTGTTTTACTGACACATTATTTTGTCCACCCCATTTATCTCAATGAGGGTAGACTAAATAGTAGAAACACCTCTCTATATAGTCATTTGAGATAAAAAATCATTCCAATTACTTGTTTTATCCGAAAAACAGTCTAAATATATTTAGTTTACACTGAGATAAAAGCAGCAAATCTTCATATTTGAGAAGCTGAAACCAGATCCACATTTTAGTTTAATATATGACTTAAATCATAAACTGATAGTTGATTATCTGTCCGTCAAATGAATGATTCACTTCATATTTTCTCTTTGTCATCCATTCCCATTTCACAGTGGCTCTATGCCATCTCAGAGTCTGAGATTCACTGTGGAATGGGATATGAGAAACAGTGAAGTTAACAAAGATATAGTGAATTATTTCATCCTATTATCATGATATTACAACAATCAAGATATTTTGATGCTATATAATCTCATCTATGTCCCAGCTCTACATGATACATAATAATGTATATCGGCGTATATGCTGTCCAATAAAAGATGTTTTGAAAAATGTATAATTATCCAATTCCCAGTGAAGTTTATTGTTTCTGTGCACTGATCTGATATCCTGACTCCATAGATTTGTCAGATGTTTGCCACAATCACATTTAAGGGATCATCGCAAAAAATGTGTTTATCGCCCAAAAAAATCAATGTTAGAATTTTTCACTCCCTTATATCGTATCAGCATCAGCCCCAAAAATTAGCTATCAGTCGGGCTCTGTGACCGGCAGCTACATACAGTGTTCTGAATTCAATATTAGCTTATGCTACAGAAGCTGAAGACCAAATATGTTAGGACCCTGTTTTCCACCCGTGTTACCTTAACCTCCAGACCCTCCAAACTCTACTGCTTAACCATTTCAAGGTGCAACTCCTTGTTTCATTCCGTCTTGTTCTGTTCGGCCTTACTGCAAAAACAACTCATGCTGGGCTCGCTTTAAAATGTGGGAACCGGCGCCACATGCTTTTGGAGACCCCAGAGAGTGTGCAGGATTAGGTATCAGGAAAACAGAGCCAGCAGATATTATTTCCTGCTGCTTATGGACACTGAGATTTGGGGATGGGTGAGTTCACACCGGGAGCGGTTTGGGAATGCAGGCAATCATCTCAAAGAGTGATCAAAGTTTTGTGTTTTTAATCGTGTTTTGAGCAGCATCAGTGTGGCAGTAAAGGAGACCACAAGAGCTTCAGTCACAGTCTCAAAAGTGTTATAAAGCCCTCATTTTGACTCGTTTAACATGTATTTCATCATTATTATTTGCCCTACACCAGTTTTACTGGAATTCATATTTCATAACTTGCATTTCAAAGTACCCTGGTTTTACTTTCCAGCGACAATTATACTATACTATCACAGCTCAGCTCCTCTCAGCTAGAGCAACGACCACACCAACATGATTCTTATTTGTACAACTCGCTGCTCCTGTGAAAACTGCAAGCTGATAAGACAAGCTAGTGATCTGACTGTCGGACGGTGAGTCCAACATAAGCAGCCTGGGAAACTGCATGATTGATTGACGAAATGTGTTGATAAATAAAAAATTTAAAAAACACTATAATCCACACAGCTGTAGTTATACTCCCTAATGGCTAAGTTGCATAGTGGCCATTCATCATCCAATACATCACAAAATAACAACACCAGTCAAACACACATGCAGTACATATCACATCAACAGCTGAGGAAGCTGACTGAAGCTCTCCAGATACTGCTGATTGGCAAACAAGATTGTTTTTGTGAACGCTTGAAAGAACTTATACTCATCCACATATCTCATCCAGACTGAGAAATCAGCTAAATCCGACTCGAAAAGAAATTGGGATTTGATTCAGTAATGAATTGTGTGATCAATCTGATCATTTATTGTGATCAAAATTCATAGTTTATTGCTTTAATTAAAAATGCTTTGCATTATTGATGTATTGTTAAGCACTGAACATTCTGGAGTCCCAGTCGACCTTATGCTACCTCTGGTTTGGGTCAGTATCTCAGGGTCTTAAATGTACAACCGCAAAACGCTCTTGGATAACATTGTATGACATCTGTATCCACAAAACACACCACACCCTGGCCAGATGTGCTATTAAGTTGCTCAAGGGAAAAAATCTGTTTAAAAGTTTAAGAAAAAAAAAAAGATAGATAAAAAGACAGAACTTCAAGACTACATCAAATGCAGTTAAATTAATTATTAATTGTGAAAGGGAAAAAAACATTTCAACTTAATGAATTAAAATATTTAAACCGTCAAGACTATCTGCTGAGGAATAAGGGATTCATCTTCGACTGCTTCACTCGTGTGGAGAGAATGACATCACCGCCATCTAGCGGTCCACCACAACACGGAGTGAAATCTGCCTGACATTTAAGTCAAAAACAACAGAGGAAACCACCCAGAAACACGGGAAAACAACTGCCATGTGAGTGGGATTGCTGTGTGATGCTTTACCTTGTTAGGATCATCATAAAATAAACCGATTTGCGGAAGCCCTGGTCCAATTTTGCTAGTCTCAACATAAAGTGACCAGCAGTTTCTGTACGGTCCTCTTCTGAATTTGTAGGCGATGGTAACCTTCTTTATGGGAGGAGGGCCAGTTGCTACGGTAACGTGTGTGAGGAGTCCCGAGTACAACAAGTAAGAGACCGTTATTACCGTGGTTACAACACCTAACGACAGGCCAGAGAAGAGCCAGGCCGCCATGTTGGCTCTCTGACAGGTACCGTTACCTTCTCCTGGGCACTTAACACGGATGTCCTGTAAAACCCTCTAATGTTTTACTGATTAAAGTCAGCTATCGATCTTTGACCTCTTCAGATTGCACATGACTTCCTGGAAAGTACCACTTAAGCCGACCGAAGGGGTGAGTCGTGTTCCCAATAAACCTGTAAAACTCTGAAAAAGAAAACATGTCAGTGTCAAACACATTTTCTTTTTCTTTTTCTTTTTCTTTTCTTTTTTTTTTTTTTGGTAGAATTCAGATTTACTGTTAATGCATTTGAGTACAGTCAATATCCGCACAGGTTATTTAAGACAGTACATGTTCGATAAATAGGCTTTGTGTTGCAAATTGTTTAACTTATTCAGAATGGAAGTTTAAGTCAGTGTTGTGAAATTAAAGTCACCCATACAAATAGGCTACTTGAGTAAAAGTCTTAAAGTAGCCATTATAGTAGATATTAGACAACTTGGCTCAGGAAGAAGAAGAAGACAGACTTTTATGGAAATTACATTTTTTCACTCTGTTGTTACTTTTCCACACACACATGCACAACCTATGTATGGAGAGGTATCACAGCAATGGGGCTGCCATGTATACAGGCGCACTGAGCAGTTAGTGTTTCGGTGCCTTGCTCAAGGGCACATCGGCAGTGCCCTGGAGGTGAACTGGCGCCTTTTTTTTTAGAGGAAGTACAGTAGCAGAACATGGAAACACTGTTTTACCTGTTGACCATATTTGGCAAATAGCTAATTCAGCCTACTTCCGTAAAGGCGATGGAAAAAAACTTCCTTAACAGCTGCGTTACATCTACGGCCCGCCCCTTAATGAAACGAAGGCTGGACTTGCTGACATTGACCCGCCTGAATAAAGATAAGCAGTTGGGTTTTTTTTCTCTTAAGTATAACAACTTGTTCGTGCAGTTCATCCGGGAGTCGTGAGAATGGCTGGGAATGTGAAAAGGTTTTACGACCTGACAGCCAAGCTGCTGTCTGGCGAGATGTTCAGCTTCTCTGCACTGAAGGGGAAAGTTGTCCTCATTGAGAATGTGGCGTCTCTCTGAGGAACAACAACCAGGGACTACACTCAGATGAACGAGCTCCACAGTCGTTACTCCGACAAGGGACTCGTTATCCTGGGTGTCCCCTGCAATCAGTTTGGACACCAGGTAAGCTTTGTGTGGTTTGAAAAGCGGCTCACATGGGCTACTCTGTTTCCCCGATGGATGATATTATTTACACAGCCTATTCAGTCCTATCTGTTACACAGTGTGCTCACATTTAACAGCTCAAATGTAGCTATATGGACAAAAGCTATAAAGGAAAATAGCCAATAACCATGGGACAGTTTGTTTTCCTCTGTGATCAAGACATTTTGAATTTGTCTTTCAGTTTCTCCAGGATCATATTTTATAGGATAATATTTTATAGCCTAATATGATCCTTGGTTTTGTATAAAACAATCTGACTCTACAAAATAACCAGTAAATGTTGTTGTCGGGAGTAAAAAGTACAGTATTTCCATTAAAAATGTAGCCTAGTGAAGTAGAGAGGTATAGCAATAAAACATGGAAATACTCAATAGAAACACAATTACCTCTAAATCAAGTACAGTATAGTGAGAAATGTACCACTGGCCTCATTCTGTCAGTTCGACTCAAAACCTCACATGGCTTTTAATCAACTCGACATACTGTCCATCTATAATGTATTCAACGTTTCTGTAATTTTCATAACAGGAGAACTGCAAGAATGATGAAATCCTGCAGTCTCTGAAGTACGTCCGTCCAGGGAACGGCTTTGAACCAAAGATCCAGCTCCTTGAGAAGGTGGATGTGAATGGAAAGGATGCCCACCCCCTGTTTGTTTATCTGAAGGAAAAGCTTCCATTCCCCAGCGACGATGCCATGGCTCTCATGACTGATCCAAAGTCCATCATTTGGAGTCCCGTCAGGAGAGACGACGTCTCCTGGAACTTTGAGAAGTTCCTAGTCGGTCCTGATGGAGAGCCCTACAAGCGCTACAGCAGATGTTTCCTCACCATTGACATTGAGGCAGATATTAAAGAGCTACTTAAGAAGGTCAAGTAAAGTGCGCTACAGCGCACTCTGGGTGGCTTCTAAGTTTATCAGTTATGACCAGCCTGGCCGAAAAGATTAATCAGTAGACATCTGTTTGGGGTTTTTTTTTATCATGCTTTTCCACCTTTACAGTTTAAGTCAGTTGCAACGCTCTTAGGTTTGTGATATCTCCAGTGTTGTGCACTATGGTTGATCAGCCTATTTACTCAATGAAGACACTCCTTGTAACCTTTTTGTGAGGGGAGTTTCTGATGAAAATGTAAAATCTGACTCTACCACAGTGTGTAACACATATCACAAATATCTCCATTGGCATACGAGGAGAAATAAACGTTTTATGTTATATAAAGTACTACTGTCATTTGTATACAAACACATATCACACACACAATACCTTCAAAATATTCTTAAGTACAGTATCTGGAAAATGTATTTACGTTGAGATATTAAAGTACTATTCTACATGAGTACTAGCTGATATCTCTGTTTATTCACAGCAATGATTTAGCCAGTCTGATATTATAAATTCAGTCGAGTCATGGTGACTGTTGAAGACACAAGACTCTAATTAAGGCAATCCTGTTAGGGTTTGTCATCACAAAAATAAACTTTGCTGGATGCTGTACTTCAGCCCAAAATACCTTTAATTAGCTACCTGAATAGCAGTGGTAGAAAGTAACTAAGTACTTTTACAGAAGTAGTCTACTGTACTTGAGTAGGACCTACACCTTTAAGGTCATTTTACTTTAGTATTTTCATCTTCTACTTTTTACTACACTACATTTATGTGGATACTTTAGTTACTGGTTACTTTGCAGATTCAAGGGTAGTATACAACATTATAAATATGATGTATTATTATAGTTAAAGATAATAGAAAAAAATCACTATCAGTGTGTTTAAAGTAGCCTATAGTACATAGCCCCATCTCTACCAGCTATCATTTAAAAGGTGTTTTACACGTGAATGCATCAATAGGCCTAAATATAATGATGATGATAGTAAGTACAGTTTTAAATGCAGGATTTTAACTTATAATGGAGTATTTCTACATTGTTATTCCTACTACTACTCCCACCACTGCTGATTATTAACACTGTCTGATTAACCTACGAGTGTGGCGTAACGTTGGTGTAGACTGCATAGCTTTACTACGTTAAATATATTATTAAAATTGGTGTGTAATTTGTATGAATTCCTACCCATAAATATAAAACAGCGACACCCTGCCTGTCTCCGCTGTGCTTCCTGGATGAACGCGGGGGGGCTATCCTTGATTGAACAGTACTACGCAGAGCTGCGATTTCCAACATGGCTGGCCAGGAAGACCCAGTGCAGAGAGAGATTCACCAAGATTGGGCGAATCGAGAGTATATAGAAGTAATAACGAGTAGCATCAAAAAAATCGCCGACTTTCTAAACTCGTTTGGTAAGCTTTTAACAACCAATTTTGCACATAAGATCACCACTAGTGAGGATAGCTCGCGTCGATAGCTAGCTAGTTCAGCTAGCTCTCTTGCTGCTGCTGCTAGCATTGATGTTGATGTTTTTAAATGGCCACTCCCAGTTAGCAGTTAGCTTTCATCGTTAGCTGGGAGCTTGTCACGGTTTCCTCGCAGAAGTACCGTGACAGTTTGGTGTCGATTCACCATACATTTTGTTTCGCTTGTTAACTCATCTTAGCAGCCTAACAATGGTCAATACATTGCGTTAGACGACAACAAAATGTAAGTGTCGAGACAGCTAACGCTAATGGCTGTCAGGCTACCGCTAGTTAGTCTGCTCGGCCCACATTATGAAATGTCATGACTGTTGACGGTAACATACTAAAGCCAGTTCATCATCCTCAGACATGTCGTGTCGATCCCGCTTGGCCACTCTCAACGAGAAGCTGACGGCGTTGGAGAGGAGGATTGAATATATTGAGGCGAGAGTAAGTATACTGCATTGTAATTTTTAAACAATCCAGTTGTTTTTTGTATACGAGTGCTTCAAAATGACATAATCAATGCATGAATATGTTTCTCATCACAGGTGACAAAAGGGGAGACCTTGACCTAGAACTCATGAAGGAGATTCATAGCATCCTAGAGACACCTGCCCATCCCACCCCCCACCATCCTGAATTTCTTGGAATAAGTGTGATGGATTCCACCCTCCTTTTTGGGACCATGTGGACCAGTTTTTATATAAAATGATTGAGTTTTGTGTTGTTTTATCTTATGACACATTTGTATAGAAAATAATGGCTCGGCCTTGGGTGTCAGTGACTCAAGCATCATCAATGTTACAAAATAAGAATAACCTCCATTAGTATTGGTTTTAAAAACATGTTTTGGAGCTCAATTATGGATCAGCACAACTTGTCAATCATCTGTGTTGTGTCATTACCACATCAGAGATTAGGGAGGGGAACATTCTTGTGTGCCAAGATGAACAAGTAATTGTGTAGTCATCTTTACCAAGGACCTGCTTGTACAGTGAACTGTTTGGTGATGCTTCCGGATTTAAATAATGTAATAAATGATCAAAAAAGATTTTGTATCATGTTGTTGCTTATCTTGGTCAGATTCAACCTTTTTGACAAGCTATGTTGACACAAGGGAATTGCTTCACAGTAGCTCTGAACACTCAAAAATGTACAGTAGCTACTACATATGATCTATTATACAAGGCGAGAGCAGGACAGCCAATAGTGTTATCTGCAGGTCAAATTGTTAGTGTATATACAGGGGTTTGGTACATGCAGTGCAAGAGTCAATTGCAGTGGCATGAATGCTGGTTATATAGAGTGATTGTTGTGCATACTGTATGTGGATTTAAGACCATATTTACAGTACATACAGTGTGCTTTCAGTTAGTATGACAATGGAAGAACATTATGTACAAGTTATTGCATAATATGCATATTAATCTGTAAAGCAGTATTTCATACAGTAAGAACGCCATGCCAGAATATAATGGATTTCAGTGTTTTCGAACAGCTGACGCGAGAAGAATTGTCGCATTGTGTACAAAGAGGCTTTTTATTTCATGTCACAGCAATGTCCTGCAAGTTATTTAAAAGGCTGAAATGAATTAAACCTCCAGCTCAATCACTATATAATAACATTCTAATAACATGAACTTGAGTAAGAATGATTCAATCATTTTATTTAGAAAATAACATAACAAATGATAGTTGTTTTCTATCAAAATTTGGATGGTTTTGGGACCAAGCTGAAGACTAGATACAGGGATTAAAATTGCCTTTAGAAGAGCTTAACAATCAAATTATTTTATTTAGCCTGGATTTAGCATTCATGTAGGTTCTGTAGCTTTTTGCAATTCCCTTTGAACTGCAAGCCACTAAACGTCTTCTGTCAAATCAATGAAATATTGGTAATATTTATGTGTATAACATCGAATTATATTGCAACTATTTGTAGAGCATCTTCGATGGTACACCCAGTAAAATGGCGGAGAATGCCTGGGACAGATTTGCCCTTATTCTAGCCTTCCAGGCAGCACTCCGTACTCAACCTCACACATCGATTTATGTTCAGGTGGCAAATCTGTTTTTGCATTGGCAAAAAAGAAGGATGTAACAAACCGTGACCACAGTCGTAGTCGTGACCCAAATCTTAATAATATCTATCGTCAACCGAAACATAACCAATTGTTGGAAGCTGTCGAGGGCGACCTGAAAAACAAAGATCCGAGCGCCTAGTGCTGCCTGTGAGGCAAATTCGGGGCAAAATTCTCATATCCCATGATGCAACGGGTGATACACTGATGCATTTTGGGACGAAGAAGGGTCGTTGTGGTGTTGTGTAAAGTCCTTGGACGTGAGATGAATTTTCTTGCTCGCAATTTGTCAAATAACATTTTTAAAAACTTCTAGTGGTTATTTATACTGTTAACAAGCTACACTGGTGAGTTGCTCTACCTTCAGAGTGAAACTGAAAACATTCTTGCAGCGTCACATTGGCGAGCCGGTTTAGACATAACCCGAGTTAACCCACGTCTGTTTGCTAACGGTAGTCCGGCTCCATGTTATGGTTTACAAGCATTTTCTTTTGCACTCCTGTGCTCATTGTAATCTATATATTTTGACTGTAGTTGAACTGTATACTAATAAACTAAAGACACACCAGAGTGTTTGTATATTATAAAAGTCATCGCTTATTTTTTTTATTTATTTTTTGCCTTTTAGAGGCCGTGTGTGTGCAGTACGGGGAAATGGGAGCTGATAAAAGGTGAGTAATGTTCTGCGTTAGCGCCGCTGGCTGTGGTAGGTGTGGTTAACTATAAAGGCATTGTTGTGAATTTCACGCTAACCTTAAATTACAGTCCGCCTATAACTTGCATTAATGTTAGCATTTAGCAATTACATTGATGCTTAGTTAACTTTTGTTAACTTAACTCAGCCAGTTCACTTTCAATCATTCTTCCTCTCAAAAAAGTCAAATCTGAAGGACAATCACTTGATTATGTGAAATGATTTCCCCCATGATTTTAAGAAATGCCCACCACTGGATACTACTGGAAGTTATTTTACTACCGTCCTTCTTTTTATTAATAAAGATAGCACTATGCAAAGTTGCTGTTTTCTAACAAACTTTAATGACAGGATTTAAGAATCCACTGGTGCTTAACTGAGGATAAATTGATTTTAATCCTTTAATCTTCAAGTATTTTTGTGACTGACATTCCCAGTGAAAATGGAAAATTCAATCTTGGATGCAAAGTTCAAAACATTCTTGAATTATTGGGACATAGGGGAAGTATAAATGCTTGGATTTTGTGACCAAGTATATGACCATAACTGTATATTGCAGTTTATTTAGCAGAGTTTGGCATATTACTTGCATGTTTGAGAGAAAGATGCACATCAGGGCTGTTTAATGTATCTTACCACTTAAATGAGACTGTGACCACTGATTAACTCTGTAGTTCAGCTTCTCTCTGCCCGCATCACGTTAATGAGTAAATCAAGAATGACTAGAAAGGCAGACAATCCTTTTGTGTGTGTGTGTAGTGTTCTTTTTCTGGAACTATTTTGTAAGTAGTGGATTCCCAAATTATTGTTTGAGTATAAATAAAGTGTGTACAAATGTAACTGTTAAAAAAACAAAAAGACATTGCAGTTAACACTGTTAATGTTGAAATGTTTCAGTGTAAATCTGTGATTTACCATACATGCCCCATAACAGGCTTATTTTTCTGTACTGCTATTCAAGAAATTATGTTTGTGAGCTTGCAGATGCAATAGTATGTGATTGAATCATTTAAAGAAGCAGTTGTCCTGATGTGTTACTTTGCCTTTCAATGTCTTCCTGACTAGGATTAGTCGCACAGAGCGTAGTGGTAGGTATGGCTCTGACCAGTCCCGAGACGAATCAGAATGGCGTGACAGACGGGAGCGGGACCAAGAACGTGACCACAACATGCGTCGCTGGAGCGATGACAGACGTAGTGAGCGTTTTGAAGATCGTCGAGGATCAAGAGACAGTCCAGAGGTAGTAATTAGTAGTTAAAATACGCAACTGTTTGATGACATCCATACTTAACTGATGCACTGATCTATTTGTTTTAAAGCAAAGAGAAAGAAAACGACGCAACAGCGATAGATCAGAAGATGGTTATCACTCCGATGGCGACTACCCAGAGCAGGACTACAGAAGGGAGCCTGGGGAGGAGAAGAAGAGCAAGACCATAATGCTCTGGGGTCTTTCTCCTCATGTCACTGAGGATGATGTGAGTCTTCGGTTTGTCTCCACAGCTATGCAACTGTTATTTTTGTTTTATGTATGAGCACCTCTAATTCTGTAAGATGAAAATGATTTTGAATCATGTTATTAAAGTAAAATATGTATTTTGTTATTCAGATTCGTTTTGCCATAGACCAACTTGAGGGGCCGCAGCCAGTGGATGTGAGGCTGATGAAAAAGAAAACAGGTGAGAACCAGATATGTGACGGACCCAACCTCCCCCCCAGTCTTTGACCATAGGGCCAATCTGCTTCCATTCAGACCCATTTTCCCATAGCAACTAGGAGAGAATTGTATCAGGTTACTTGAAAAAGGATTAAAAATGTTAATTTAAGACTTGACATTTCAGTTCGTTCTGGACCTTTTTAAGGTAAGTAAAAGCAACAATAACAATTTTGACAATTGACAAACACACTTTGTTGTTAAGTGTGGTTCAAAAAGTGGAATTAGCAGGATTTCTTGCTATGGTAAAACTCTAAGGAGAGGCCAGTTGTGTACCAAACAGGGCCTGGGTCGTGAAGCAGTTTGTGGAAGACTTTGAATAATATGCCCATGGACTCTTAACTAACACGCCTCCCGTCTATATTTGAATGCTGTCTCTAGGTATAAGCCGTGGTTTCGCCTTCGTGGACTTTTATCACTTGCAAGATGCTACCCGATGGATGGAGACCAATCAGGTTGCTTCACAATCGCCAAGTCTAGTTTTAATCTTGGGGATCTGAAAAAATAACCCAAATGGCAACCAAAGTGTATTGAATAAGTTGTGTGGAAACTGTACAGATCTTTTTGAAAAAAAGAACTCAAGGATTGTATGCCACAGGGCAAAAAGATTTGTGTGCTAAGATAGATGATTATAGTCATGTTATATATCTAAATGTTCTAGTTAACTGTAATGGCATTTGCCTCAAATCTGCAGATTTGACTTTAGTGAGATCATCTACTACTGCATTTAAGATAATGAACACATTATCTTTACCTTGCTGATAGAGGCATTATCAATGATATTTCAGGGTTGAATGTAAGCTCAGTCTTTTTATTATTATTATTATTTTTTTTTTATCCTTCCCCTCAGTAGATGTGAATTTTTTCATCCCTGTCAGTTAAAAATGTCTGCTAGGGTTGTTAGGGCACATTGTACACTCTGCTCCAGCTCAGACTGGGCACTCGGGTCCCAAACACCTAAAGAAAACCCTCCATACATCATGTTCACATATACATCATGTGCCTGTCTTGTCTTTAACACAAAGGCTATCTGTTGGGGGTCCCTCTCCCCCATCTCTCCCTTCCAACACTGCTTGCTCTGTTGATGAGAAATGCTTGCCAGAAATACTTGACTGATTTTTGGCGTCCTCTTTCAGAAACGTCTGACCATCCAAGGCAAAACTGTGGACATGCACTACAGTCATCCCAGAAACAAGTATGAAGACTGGCTCTGCAACACTGTAAGTTAATGACCTGTCTCAGTTTCATGGCCACACCTCACATACACACACATGCAGGCCCATAAGTATTTATAATAGGTTTATAAATTACAACTGTTGAAGTCCTGTTAGCTTATTTTGTGGTACACCTACATTTGGATAAGCGGTAACGGTTAGGTTGTGTCACAGGTAAGTATGGTATGCTGCACCAATATAGATTGCCTGTTTTCTGAGGCAGCACTGTTCAGGGCTTTAGTAGGTGTATAATAAAAATGATTTGAACGGTTACTTGCAGTGTGGCCTGTACAATTTCCGGAGGAGGCTGAAGTGCTTCAGGTGTGGAGCAGCCAAAGCTGGTAAGTAGTTAAATCAACAAGAGGCCACTGACTGCAGACATCCAGCAGGCTGGGTCAACAGTGCTGAGATGCAACGCAAACTTTATGTTGTGTTGTTGTCACTCTGTCAGATGTAGGCAAAGTGCATAGATGGGAAACAGCCTGCATTTTTTCCATACTACCTGATCATACAACATGGGGACAAACCACAATACATGGCTGTGATATAAGCTATTTGATACTGTAAAATGTTGAATCATATTTAGCAGAGGTTTTTACACTTATCACTTTTTTAACTCACTTCCAGTTCTTTGATTAAAAGAACAGTTCTGAAGACTATGTTAATGCCCTTCTTACTTCTCTGTTATTCTCTCAACAGAAAGTGAAACCAGCAATAATACTGGAGTTTCTGAAACTCAACCCAGTGGAGATTTCTATGGGGACAGTAAGGACTTCTCTTTTACAGATGCAATGTCCCACTTATCCATATTCATGGTATGTTGTTCTAACATTGACTTCTGTCCTATACAGCAATAATCCTGAGAAATATTGCTCCTCTGACCACCGTGGAAGCCATCATGACAGCCCTGGCACCATATGCTAATCTTTCATCAAACAACATCCGCCTCATCAAGGACAAGCAGACAGGCCAAAACAGAGGCTTTGCCTTTGTACAGCTGTCCTCTCCTCTGGTAAAGCTTTCTTTAACATTTACAGATTAAAAGTGTCACAAGTTACAGTCATTCAGCATCATAATTGACTGCTACAACAGCCACCAACTTATCAGCGACTTCCTTTTGTTGTAACATAACTCATTGGTTGTTTAAAATCTTTCTCCATGATGCCTGCATAGCACTTAAAATATAATCTCTTCTTTTCACAGGAGGCCTCTCAGCTGCTAACCATCTTACAGGGCCTGCAGCCTCCTCTGAAACTGGATGGAAAAACAATAGGGGTGGATTATGCTAAGAGTGCTAGAAAGTGAGTATAATAGTGTAATATGTGCCTTTGTTTTGTGATGTATGAACAGAGTTACCTCCATATATTTTGTTAACTCTTTCCTTTCCTTGGAAAATGTGTTTTTGCTTATGTCCCGTTTTGATCCACAATAATGTGTCATTTGCCTGTTTTAGGGACCTTTTACTACCTGACGGGAATCGTGTCAGTGCCTTCTCTGTGGCCAGCACAGCCATTGCTGCAGCCCAGTGGTCCTCCAGTCAGGTTGGCCCATTTCTGTTAATATCCTGTCGTTTATCATCTCCCAGTGTCAATGTAAAAGGCTCACAACCCATACTTTACCCTTTCAGCCACAGCAGAGTTCAGAGGGAATGTCTGAGTACAGCTACCTGCAAGAGGGCTATACTCCAATGTCTCAGGTTAGTAGCACAACATATGCATTTAACATTGTAACATTGGCTTCAGGGCTGATACTTTCTGATATATGCATTTGCTTTAAAGATGCATTCACTAAAACATGGTTCTCTAGTAACATCTAGTGGCAGCTATAGGAGACTGCATCATGAACAACTTGTCTTCAGGCAAATCTAATGATTCCATTCACCAATAAAAGATAAAACATGAGGCTGCACATGTATCATAACACTATCTTCAGTATTGAGCCAATATAAGTGTTTACACTGGCCAGCATCTACATGTCCTTTGGAATAAAAGCTGAGTGGTGAGGCAGTTTCACACAGTGAAGCTCAAAATACAATATTTCAATAAATGTTGGTGTTTTTTTTTTTTTTACAATAGGACTACCAGGCATACTATCAGCAAGGAGCAGGAGCCAGCACCTCACAGGGAAATGGGATATTAGGAGGTAGGTACACTTACTGACCTTTTTTATTTAAAGTGTTCTGCTATTAGAATCCTGCTATTAGAAGCATCAAGCACAAAGACCTTCTCTATATTCTGAACGATACAATAATTTGACTTTGTTTATACAGTGATGTGTATGTGTTGTTGGACAAATTGTCATAGTATTGCTTTTCCAATCACAGCTGCCCCGGGTGTGAAGATTGTTCCAACTGCAGCTGGAGTAGTTATCTCACAGACTGCACAAGTCTATCAACCCCATATAATTGTGCAGCCTGCTGTCCAGGTAACACACATTTGTGTTTATTATGTCAATAGACTATAGTACCATTATTCAGATGCACGTAATGGTGTAACAATGTAAAAACAACATTATCTTCATTGCAGGCTTTGCCACTTGCCCAGCAACTGGAGGTCAAACCCCAGACTGGACATCTCTCAGGCATTGAAGCTGCGTCATTGCCTGTTGTTCCTGTACCTGCTGCCACTGCTGCCAGTACATTAATAGCTTCAGGACAGACAGCTGACATCAGCACTGGTATGAGCCCACATAGTCCCTTAAAGCCTGTCCTGTTGAAGTGTGATGGAACGTGTCACGCTGATATTATAGTGTTTCCTCGGGTACATCTTTAAACACAGGCTTGATGAGAGTGCTAAATTTAGTAATGGCCATGACTAGTCTTTGATGTGACTGGCCAAATATCTGGACCATGCAGCGGTGCCTATACATACATGTATATGTATATACATATACATACATGTATATGTTTGTATATATACATATATATGCGTATGTATGTATATATATTTATGTAATATGTGTATATATATGTATATGTAAATTATGTTTTATAATCAACAGGTGTTCCTGACACATCCACCTATCAGTATGATGAGTCCTCTGGCTACTATTATGATCCTCAAACTGGCCTCTACTATGACCCAAACTCTCATGTAAGTAGTGCACAACCACCATGTGAGTCACTTGTCATGTTGGTGAGTGTCACAGGAGTTTATATGGTTTTGATTATGTGTTTTTGTCTTTTTAGTATTACTACAACTCTCAGACCCAGCAGTATCTGTACTGGGACAGTGAGAAGCAGGCATACGTACCTGCCTCAACCGAAGCAAATGCTGGACAAAATGATAACACAGCAGGAAAAGATTCTAAAGAAGCCAAGGAGAAAAAGGATAAGCCCAAAAGCAAGACTGCTCAGCAGGTATTGTGAAATGAATTCTGCATTAGCGCCTCTTCAGCTTCAACGTAGCCTTTTCCAAATAATTTAAATTTTTTAATGTCTGTTTTTCGATATTATTTTGATGTTGAAATCTGTTCGATTCTTTCAGATTGCGAAAGATATGGAGCGGTGGGCCAAAACTCTCAACAAGCAGAAAGAGAACTTCAAGAGTAGCTTCCAGCCTATTAGTCAAGAAGAGAGGAAGGAGGCAGCAGCTGCAGATGCAGGCTTCATACTGTTTGAAAAGAAGGTAATACAGTAGGATTTAATGTCTGGCAAAGTTCTCAGACTGAATGTGTAAGCTTAAGGCTTTTAACTTCCTAAACTGACTGATTTTTGTTTTGTTTTTTTTAGCAGTCAGGAGGTCTAGAAAGACTCATGCCAGAGATGCCAAGGGCCGCTGAGGAAGAGCCACCAACCAGCTCAGTCAACTCTTCCAAAGTGAGTGTTTTCTACATCCCTGCTTTTGGAAGGGCCGAACTCTTCCTTTGCAGTGTTATTGCAACTATTGTCAAAACCATTTTTGAAATCATTTTAAATATATGTTCTCAGTTATATTTAGGTGTTTGTTTATGTTAGCAATATTAACACCTGCCTCTGTTTATCCATGGTGTGGTTAGTGTGGTCTTGTAGCAGCCTACAGTGGGGACAGTGACCCTGAGGAGGGTGGAGCAGAGCCGGTTTGTGGTGAAGGAGACCTGGACAAGCTGACAGACTGGTCAAAGTTGGCCTGCTTACTGTGTAGGAGACAGTTTCCTAACAAAGAGGGTCTGGTTCGACATCAGCAACTCTCTGACCTCCACAAGGTAACGTTGCACATAATGTCTTCAGGACTAAATAGTGAAATTTATTGTCAGTCAAGAAGGTCCATACAGCCATTAATTCAATGAGGTATTCATGCTGTCTGTGGTGTTTCCTAGAAAAACATGGAGGTTCACCGCAGATCCAAAATGACCGAAGCAGAGTTGGAAGAGTTGGAGAGAAAAGAGACTGAGGTTCGACTCAATACATAATCACCCAGTTACTAGTGTGTCACATTGTTCCCACAGTAAATGTAAATTAATTAAATAATCAAAAAAATGTTCTATTTCTGGTGAACAGATGAAATATAGAGACAGGGCAGCTGAGAGGAGAGAAAAATATGGCATACCTGAACCCCCAGCACCCAAAAAGAAGAAATTTAGCCAACCAACACCAGTCATGTAAGTCACTTAGTTACTGAATTGTGTAAACTGCTTTTTCCAGTCCGTACAGCCATCTGGTTGCTCATTTTGTATGTATTTAGTCATGTTTAAGTGATTTAAAATGTCCCTTTTTTCCCTTACAGTAACTATGAACAGCCCACTAAAGATGGCCTTAATAGTGACAATATTGGGAACAAAATGCTGCAGGCCATGGGCTGGAAGGAGGGTAAAGGTCTTGGTCGCAACCAGCAGGGCATCACTACACCAATTGAGGTATCCACAACAATTACCTGCTGGTGTTTGGGTGTATCCAGCATCTATCAGTATGAATACTTTGTGAATATATATATCTCTACAAAGAACTTAACGTTTGTGTTTTTTCTCCTCAGGCACAGTTGAGAACAAAGGGAGCTGGACTTGGCACTAAAGGAAGCAACTACACCCTCTCTGCCTCAGACACGTACAAAGACGCAGTCCGCAAAGCCATGTTTGCTCGCTTCACTGAATTGGAGTGAGTCATTAGTCTCCAGCTCAAATGATTTATGATGTGAAAATGACAGATATATTGACAAAAGAGCAGAAGTGAGGTACTCCTTTAATGATTTTAGTCCATGTATGTATGATACATGATGATTTGCCTCTTGCCATAATGGTTAAACCTGACAATATAAAACATCTGTAATGGAGGTGTGTTAAGATAGTGAATATTATTTATAAATTGTACATAGACACAGTAAATTTACTTCCCTTGTTTACACATTGCTTCTGTGTTAATGCCTTTTTTTGTCTCAGCATGTGAAAAAGATTGTACAGTTTATACAAAAATCTTGTCTGTTTGTACAGAAAATAAATGACTTACGTGATTTATGGTCATCATTTCATCACCCATAGCAGATATTCGTTTTTTTAATAAGAAAGAATTAATTAGACTGTTTGATTAGACGTGTAGTTAATGATTAATTAAAAAGCAAAAGTAGGGAGGAAAAATAGTCACTCACTCACTGACTGTTGTGTGCTTGAGAGCTGATGACTCCAATCGATCGAATTGTATTCTTTATCGCCAAAAATCATTTCAGTATTTATATACTTCTAAATCATACTTGACTCAATTAAAGTGATGTAGTATGACACTGTTAGTGGAAGAGACTGTATTTTCTGCAGTACTCACTGCACTAATGCACAGAAGAATCAGTACCATCATGTCGAGAACTTTGTTCTAAGAAACTTGTCGGAACCAAGTAATATTTTTTCTTTTTAATAAACGTGTCCCTGATAGTGAAACTTCGAACTGGACAAAGCCTATGGTTCAATATACAGCTGATGGTATAAACCAGGTATGAATGTCCCATTCTCCATTATAGATGAAGGATTTGCCAAAAAAAAAAGTTCTACTGAGCAAATGCACTTAAAAAATAAACAATTCTAGCTGGGACTCATTTTAATAGTGTGTTCAGAAGAGGGAGTTTTCTTACTGGACAATATCAGGCCAGGATACTTGCTGTAAATTTACTTTCGTGAACTTGAAGCTGTCTAAGATGATTTTAAAAATTCAAAGCTTTGCTGTATGCACGCTTTCTGCACAACTACAACAAAGAGTTAGTTTTAGGGTGTTGTAGTGAGACTGTCCTTCCACTAGAGGACAGATTTTTAAAGCAATGTGCTGCTGACTGATTAGCACTGCTGAGCTGTCCTTCAGCAAGACACCCACAGTTCCAGCACTTCAGTTGTTGACCTTGCACTCTAATCTTCCTGTGAAGGCGACAGCAAAAACATACGTCCCCAGTGAGATATAAAAAAAAACACCCAAAAAACGGATTCCATGATTGCCATATTTAACAGATAAATTATAGAGCTGCTTTTGGTGGCAGTGAAGAGGAAAGTTACAACAAGAGTAACAGTGCACTGCCTCAAACAGTACACAGCAGATCAGGAATATCGCTTCTTTAATTCCACACATTCTTCTTCATTCTTTAAAACCTGCCGCCAGCAGTAACTACAATGCAACTGAGTGACATCACTCGTGGGAATTCACCAGCTTCCTCTGTAGTTGAAAAAGGCTTTACTCAAATTTTTTTCACTACTGCAGTGGTATTCCCCTAAATTATAACTGAGAGAACCAAGGAGGGTTGAAAATGCCATGAGTGTCCAGTTGCAGTATTTTTTTTTAGCAATGACATACCACAGGGAGGCAGTGTTCCTTGATGTCCCTGGGATAGTAACGGTAGCAGTAGAGAGATCTTTTACACCACTACAAGTACTTCTACCACAGTGTTCCCCTCCTTTGAAGGACTTTTCTGAAATAACATAAGAAATCCACTGGAGTCTTCTGTATGGTGGCCGTGAGGGTCAAAACACAAAATTCTGAAATGTGTTTTGTAAAATGCTGTTGTGTTTCCTGAAACGTTGTTTTGTTTCCTGGAATGTGGTTGTGTTTGTGAGATGCCAATGTGTTTTAGAAATTGTGTTTTGACCTTGAGGGCCACCATACTTTTGCTATTTATTTATGCCGATGATCAGTGAGAGACAAGTACTTTGTGTAATAATAAGGATTTGTGTATGTGATTCTTTTTGTGTCATCACAGTGGAAGGTTTCTCAGGCTAGGATAAAACTACAACATGCAGAAACGTGTCTCTTTAACTTGTCTTCCTTATTATTTTCAACTCTTATTTGACAAATCTTGAATGCAATATGCATTAGTTATCTGTTTTTACCATATTTCCATTGCAAGTTAGCATCACTGATAAAAACTAATGCATCTGGGTGATAGTAGATCTCTTGCTTCATCCAGTCAGCTGACTCTGTCCATCCACATATTTTATGTGGCCTTTGAGCCTCAAAGACCCTGACCATGCTGATCCATAGGAGGTAGAAGAAAAAAATGTGTTTGTGTTGCGCCTATGTATCTTTTGTTTGAAGAAGTCAATGCCTGCTGAGTTCAAGGTCTTTGTTTGTGCATGTGTTTGTTAGTGGAGACTAGGGATAAAGAGAAAATCAGAGCATCCTGTAAATGGAGATGGATGGCTGTTATAAACTGAATGCTGCATGCATATACTTTCCATTGAATTCACCATTATTTCGTAAATTATGCTGTTCGTCCACACAAGAGTGAGGCGGTCAGTGGTTGGTCTCTGTGCTGGCAGTCCTTATCTAAACAAAGAGTGTTACACAATGAAAAGTGATACAATATATTCCCTGGGTTATTTCATGGATCTCATGGTGCCTCATCCTTTGATATTCTCACCTCTTGGGGTGAAATGTTCTGAACCTCAGATCCACCCCTGTTACATAAATACATGTTGTAGTAATACTGCCTAGCTCCTGTGGTCTGAGGTGGAAACTCTGCTGTTATATTCCCATCCTGCTTTCTCAGAAGCATCACAAAAACCATCTGCAGCTTGAGAAAGATGAGCCACATCCCTCTCTCTATGAATGGGCTTACATAATTCTTTTAAAATAAGCTGTGAAACTGATAAGAAACCCGGCAAGTTCTGCTTATTGCTTCAGAAGATATTGACTGAGGTGTGAGCAGGGCAGGAGTTCAGGGTACAATGTCCAATGTTTTGGTATGGCCAAATGATTCCACTAAGTGTAATTTATAATATGCTGTACATTATGTAATACTCATCAGACAGCACCAGGAAAGTCTCATGGTCGAGTCTTACTCCTTTTCAAGCAAGGCGAACCAAGTGCTGGTTCTGGGCTGGTGCCAGTGCTGGTTTGAAGTTGATTCAAACTGTGATCCTTCTAAGAACCGGTTTGCTTTTTCAAGGGCATGAGAGCCACTGTAGACTCACATCATTCAGTCACTGTGTACGTCTCCAATTTCCCAACATTGCTAGGAACAACTGTGGAACCCAGAACGAACATGACCACATTGACTCTCTACAATTGTTGCTCCTGGCTTTGTATGCCTACATTGGCATCCAAATATGACTGAACCTCGGACCGCTGTTGCTTCGATTAGCGAAAATAGTTAAAATATTTAAAGTCAGAAACACTATACTAGCTCTGGTTTTTAAAAATGGCAGTCATAAGCAGTTCTAGTTTGTCCTTGGTCATGATAACCCTGCCCCCAGCCCCTGACGTAAGCAGCTCTTTGTCCTAGACCAGTGAAGTGTTGGTGCAGCTCTTGAATCAATTTTCCTGGCTGGGAACTATTTCTTTGGCTGTTGAAACACAAAGAACTAGTTCCACAGTAGGCACTGCCTCTGTTTCAGCGCCTGAACAGCCTTGGTCGAAAAGGGGTATCTGAGAACTATCTGTATCTCTATCCACCACCAACTACAACCTCAATAATAGCCTTGAAGTAGAAATTATTACCTTTCTGACAGTACCATCAAAAAATTTAAGAAATTGAATAGAAATGTAAAGGAAACGGAGTCTCAACCTGGGAAAAATGTTAATGTGTGAAGTGAACAGAGTAAAATACAGATTCCTTCAGAACTGGGCCTTATATCTACATTGTAGTGGTCCAGCCCCTGCTTATCTAGTTGCACAAGTCTTACAAAGAGCTGCTATTTACTGTAGCAACTCTTCTTGCATCAGGTATAATATTGGTTGTTCTTAAATGATTTTGACTCCAATGTCAGGTCAACATAGCTTTGGCTCCACCGTTCTGAAAGGTCAGAAGAATCTGAAGGAAAGCCTCGGACTACTCAGTACAGCCCCAGAGCTGGACTGCACTGCCACCACAGACCACCATCAAGTGAATTCTCAACTTGTAGGAAACACTGAACAGTGTCACTGTCTATAAATATACGACAGTTACTATTCTGCACAGATGAGGTGTAAATTTGCAAAGATGTAAATGTAAACCGTTGAACATTAGCATCCTCAAACTTCATTGAGCGGACGTGACCTCTACAGGTCGCTGGATGGGCCACTTATCCACTTTGATGAATTCAGACTATCTTCTGCTTCATGGCTTTTTGGCAAGATACTTTAAGACACACAGATAACACTGTACAACACATATTGTAGGTGGGTTCATGTTATGGTCAATGTGTGTTATGTGTTTAGATATCTGAATCTTGCTCGACAGTAGTTGAGTTTTCAGTATTTTTATTACATGTTTACTGGTGGTCAGTGTTGCTCCTTACTATATTTGTTACATGTTCTTGTTGTGCTCGTGTTTTGGACATTAAAGTTTTATTCTACTATTTACTGGTGACATTGCACCATGTCATCATAATTCATTCATACATCTTTTTCAAATATAGATATTTTGATTTTGACTCAGCTTACTGGGTAGCTATGCAATTACAGTCAGTTAATTAATTCATGTATTACATGGTATTTGCCAGTGACTGCCAGACCCAAAGATCACCTCCTCACCTTTAACTTAAGTGTCCAGCCATTGCTTTCACATGAGTAAGCTCCCCCGCATTCCTGACTCTTAACAGGTGCCAAATCTCAGGCTACACCGTGCTGGGAGCTGCTGGATCTGATACAACCGGCAGGGGAAGGGAGATATAAGATCAGAGAAAGGATACTATAATACAGGGTTTGTGCAAATGGGATGTGAGTTGCAGCAGTTGTTGGCTTCATTGCCTATTTTAACGCTCACAACAAATCGAGAGACACAAGTGAGACCCACACCTCCTTCACAGGACTGGCTCTTTGATTTACGCACCATAGTTGACCATAGCCTTCAATGCGCAATTCCTCCATGCCAGGAATATGCCGGTGTGACTGCCACGTCCTGTGATTCTCTTTGTATTTCCCACACCTAGAGCAGTGGTGGAAACCTACAGCCAGCAGCGCAGCCATAGGGGGGTTTGCCAAGGAGGCGGACCTAACGCGACCCCCACAGTTGAGCTCCAGGAGCTTTTTACAATGCCGACCATTTCTCCAGAGCGCATTTAGCAGCGAGCGACGGTGCGAGTGTGCGTAAATACCCACGAATACAGATACTATCTCACTACTAGTAGTAGTACCTCCACCGAGGAGCAGGGAAGAAGAAAGACGCACGGAGGAAGAGAATCGTCACATTTATTCTCACTCATCATCAGAGGGATTTACTCGAAAGCTTCGTGACAAGAAAACATTTGGTAAGACTGAAGAAATCTCATATTTTTCTTTAAGATTGCAGAGATGATGCAGTTGGAGCAGTAGTAGTAGTATTTTTTAAAAACCTTGGATCCAGCATGATTTTTTTTTTCCAATCACAAGGAATATTGTAGCCCAGAGGGGAAAAGAATAAAACACATAAGAGGTTATATGTGAATATTTGTAGGCTATGTGATCACATGGCACACAATACTGGGGCATATGGCTTTGTTTCCTACTGGGAGGGGGTGGTGATCAATAAAGAAAGACCAGCATGGTTGGTCCTCCTGCAGTGAGCGCCAAGTCCAGATGTCATGATGACCATGCGTCTCAAGGAGCCAGTGACTGTCACTGTGATTTTAGTCCATCTATCTACTCACGAAGCATTTTGAAGCTTGTATCACAGCCACCTTAGACCAGACTGAAAGTCAAATAAACAGCTGGATGAATGACATTTACCAAGTGAGTGACTCACAAGCTACATATCACTTCTCTTGGGATGAAAGTGCAAATGTGCGTAAAACGTGTCGATGGGCACATCTTCGGAAAACAAAAAGAAAAGTCATATATGTGAAGCCTTCATGTGTTGGCCGTGTCCGAGCGGCCACATGGCATCGAGTAAAGCGCAAAGACAGCTTCCTTTTCCTCCCATTACAATCGATCCATATCCGACAGAAACTAATCACCTCTTTACCACACTGCATTTACATATCCAGTGTGCGTCAGGACACGATGACTAACATAAACAGCAGAGGCTTTACCAACCAGTAGCAGCCTTTTTAAAGCACTTTGCCTTTGTTATTGTCGGCTAAATATACCCGTGTGGAGGAAGAGCGCCATGTGTGGGAAGTTAACGCTGCACATTATCACTGTGCACACTGAGCCTGCCGCATGTGAAGCTGTGTGTTGAGAGGAATGGCTTCAGGAACCAAGACGTGTTGACTTGTTGACTTGGCATTTGTCTTCATGTGACATCAATGTTCCTGTGGTTTTCTTGGAGCAGTGGTCATGTACTGGAGATGTGCCAGTGAAAGTGTTCCCTGCTGTGTCTCATGCTGGATAATATACAGTGTTGTATAAAGTACCTGCACGTCATACTCGAGTAAAAGTAAAAATATCATGTTAGAATATTACTTTGGTAAAAGTTCAAGTCACCCATACAAACAGTACTTGAGTAAAAGTATCTGATATTAAGCTACTTAAGTATCAAAAGTAATATTCTGGCAATACATGCACTTACAACTAAAAGTAAATTATACATATATACATGTATACTATATACTAGTGGTCGACCGATTATCAGAAATGATATTCAGCATTTTAATGATTATTGGAATCAGTGTTTTTAATTATTTTATTAGTATTATATAAGTATTTTATTTTTAACCCTAATGCCAATAAAATAAATTAATACAAACTACTACTTTGGCTATGATGCAGCATGTAATCTGCAAAGTAACTAGTAACTAAACTTATCAAATGAAATGTACTGGAGTTATCGACAATATCTGCCTCCAAAATGTAGTCGAGTGGAAGTATAAAGTACCAGAAAAAGGAATTATGAATATCTTAAAGGACAGTACAATGTAAATGTAAAGTAAATGAACTAAGTTACATTCCATCACCGCTATTACACTACTCAAAATCAGTTAGGTATTTTGGGATTAGAGTGAGACAAAGACAAAATTTGAGGATGTCGCATTAGACTTAAAGGTGCACTGTGTAGTTTTATGCCCAAACAAACTAAATAAACAAACTTGCTTTGTTTATATTTGGCGGACCCTGCCACCTTTTTCTAGCTTCAAACAGTGTTTTTCCTCTGAGAACAGCTTGTTTATTCAGTTATGGAAAAAATGAATATTTCTGAATTTGTATTATTACCTCATTACCTAACCCAAAGTAGTTAAAATTTCTTCTCCAAAACTGCTTAGTGCCCCTAAAAGGAAATTATTATTGTTGTATTGTATAGACCAAAAGATTAACCAGTTAACCCAAAACATAATCAATATGTGAATGGATAATAAACATAACTGTTCATTGTAGCCACTTTTATTTCTTATGTATCAATACATCTTATATTCTTGCACTTCGTACACGACTCATGATGAGTTTACAGGGAACTAGCCCTTTAAAGTCTATGCTAGACTTATTATTCTGCAGTTACTCCAGGTTTCCATGGTTATTATAACAATGATCAGTTGAGACATCCTTGATTAGGATGAGTAGGATGGTTCAGGATGCTGGAGGTTTTCTTGAGACCTGCATTATGTGTGAATAAATCAAGGTTTGAAAGCTTACAAGTGTGTTGCAGGTTGCTAGTTTCAATCTTTGACTGACTTTGACTGGGAGCGATGGGTGTGGAAATGTGAATGCTCCTGTGTAATAACTGTTAAGATGGTCTGGAGCAAGGCACTTAACCTCCGTGTTGCTTGAAGGCAGGTGCTGAGTGGTCTTCATGGAACCATCTGTGGTTGTGCTGGTGAAAACATGTAGATACGCTCAGAAAAAAGATTTTCAAATCACCAACCGTATGAAGATTGAAAACATTTAACAGATAGACCGTCTGTCTGTGTATTCAGGGCAGTGAGATTCAGGGGCTATGTTTTTGACTTTGGCCTCAGGGCTAAACACCAACACCCTACATGGGTTTTCATGCTGGGTTCATCACAGGGCAGAATGGGCAGATAAGCCAGGCTGTGTGGTCAGTGACCCCAGCGAGTGCGGCGATCAAAGTGGCTGAGAGTTTGAGGAGGTGCTGGACAGGTGCACCACGTGTGGAGGCCAATGTTTTATTTCATGTGGGAAGCAGCCAGCTGAGTTCTTCTGTCACACAGGAGAGACCCGTGAACATCTGCGTTCAAGTGTCGAGTATCAAACACCTAAGAAGTTATTATTATCTTTGTCATTATGGTTGACCCTGACCATATCATGTGCTGTCTTTTTATATTTAAGTCATTGGAAAGTCATCATCCTTTGTTGATATTGTGTATTCAAATGGGTAATTTGAATGCTTTTAAAGAGAGAATATAGTTGTGGTCTAATCCACTGAGGGTACTTTTTTAAAATTGTCCCAACAACTTGTGTTTTGTTCATCATCTCATGAGAAAGTTCAACCTAAATTTTTTGTATATCCTGTGGCTCTCAGTTTGTTCAAAGAGCTTATCTTATGCTTTATTGTTTTCTGAAGATTGACGGGTAGAAAATGGCACCAGCACTCCCAGGAGTTTACTCCCTATGGAGCAATCAATACCAATATATATGCTATCGAGTTAATATATGCTGTCGGAATGAATCCACTGAGAGCCATATGTTACAATATTTGAATACTCACAGGAAACATGAATCACCATGTACTTGGCAAGATACGCATATACTGAATGTCAGCAATTAACTGATGTAAATATAAGCTGACAGGTTTATATAATCTGGTATGCAGATTGCGTCCTGACTTTGGATTTGAAAGCAAAAAACAATGAAACAATCAAAACAATATGAAATGCAATAGAAAGGCAGCTTTCTCATCTAAAAATAAACCTGCAATAACTGATTTCTTTTGGCTATTTAGGGGCAACAGAAACCCTACAAATGTTTTCTATGTTCATGTTCAAACATGTAATCTAATTGTTGCCTATTTACACATCCAGCAGATACAGAGCAGCATTAGCAATTTATTTGGAGTCTTATTTGCATCCGCCTGGTGAATATAAGTCCAATTTTTTCTCCTCTTAGCTCTGATTTGGTCTCCACCAACTCCCAAGGGAATTATCGGCACCGAGTTGGTAGCCGATGTGTGTTTATGAGAGCATTTTCACTGAAAGCAGCTGCACAAAGATGTTAGTTATAGATAGCAACATGGTGGATGAGGAGCAAATGGCGCCCGTCTAGTCTACCAGGTATATTAGATTGTGGATCATGATTGTGATTTAATAGATTGTGATGTTACATTTTGGCCAGATTGCCCAATCCTAGCTGAAAACAATGCTATGAGAGTGGTGAAGGTGAACCAAAACAGCAGTGAGCTGGAAAACCAAAACAATGAGCTAAAAGACTCTACAAAGAAACATATAGCTGAGGTGAAACACAGAGCCGGGTGATAATTCTCTGTGGACTATGAGTGGTACCTTTCAGACATTTTTCACATAATGACTTGATCGTTTTTATAATAAGGACCTGGTATAACTAGTTAGCCTACAACAATGTTCAGTATTCAACTTGTTTCCATGCTTTCATCTCGCTGATATCTTGCTTTTAGCTAACAAAATCTTGTAACAATAGAAAAACTTTCCAAGCGCTCTATCATTGTGTCACAGATGCTGATGGTTGAACAGAAATCAGAATGTCTTCTGATCCTGTGTTGGTGTCACTGCAAACACAGCAGACGCCTAAAGGTCCTAAAGTCACACCATCAACATCTCTCATGTGATGTGTTTCTTTGTTTGTGCATTGTGTGCTGACAACAAATAGAAATACATGCTTACCGTGCAGTTATTAACTATAGTAAGATATCGAAACATCTGCTATCTAAATCTATAAATGTGGTGTTTTTGTATCGACACATTAAGACAGACCTGTGCTCAGTGTAATTGCCCTGAAGCTACCTCCTGCTGCCAGCTGTTGGTTACCAAGCTGTTTCTTAGAAAAATGTCCTGCAGCCTGTCAACATGGACTTGTAGCTAATGAAAGTTAACTGATCCATTATGTAACTGATAGGGCTGTATTTTTAGTAAACAAGTCCTGATTCAAACACAGATTATTTTCTTACTTCCTTATGCCATTTACCTTTCAAAATAAAAGAACCAAAATTATATTTGTGTCGTTGCCATTGTTCAATGGACAACATTTTCAACTCAATTTTATTTTATTTATTTTTTTTTGTATTTTCTGATGTTTTTCTTTCACTTTCTTCTTATACCCATTGTTCCATACAGTACATTTACCTGTTAACCTCAGTGTAAGAACTGCATACACCAGCACATACTGTAGTTATGATACATCAGGCAACCTGGTATTTGGATGTTTAAACAGAAGTGAAAGTTGTAGCGCAAACCGCCTGTTGTAGCCGTCCATTGAACTGCAGAGCTACTTCCATTCTATTTTTAAATCCAGGGAATCACATACATCCATAGTGCTTATTTATTCCATGGATCTGTGCCAACTTTAAAGTTGATCGTGCCACGCAGTCAAAAGTTTTGAACCTCCCACGGCTGAAGCCACCTTTGCAGTATCTAAGGATGTTCTCATGCTCAGCTACACGTGCTTGATTTGCTTCTGAGTCATCATTTTCTAAAATATGTTTGGGGAAACATTTACACATTCTCTTAATTGGTCCTAACTTGGTACACTAGTCTCTGTTACCTTGATTCATAATAACACACAATGATTGATGGTCCGTTTGATGTCTCTCATCAAGCATATTAAACGATACCTCGCTCCCTGTTTGCGCTTTAGTAGTGCTGCTTCCTTTTATGATCCCTGTAACGACTTAGTCGGTCGGTGTGTGCGAAGGAGGTGAGAGGAGACAGTCTGCATATAAATCCACATCATTCCATGAAGAGACTCTATCATGAAACGTTCAGGTGACTTTCTTTCCTGTTGGATATCACCTGTTTGTAAAGTGCTCCCTACTCCATCCCATTTAAGATGTATTCATGGGTGCAGATATCAAATGCTTTCGATTGTGTAGCTACACAGCCTGGACTGTTGTTTTGAGATGTTCGAAGAAACCTTCATGCAAAGCTCATTTTTTATTATTTTCACACAGCTAAGTTCGGATTTTGGTTTTGGATAAAAGTTTGTGTTCAAACTTTGCTCAGTGGCAAAAAGAATCTGCACTGTTGTGGATGAATGACTTTTGCTGTTGGATGCAGTTGGATTTCTTTTGGTCTTTTTCTTAAATTTTACGCCTACATTCTTTGTTTTGTTCTTATCGATCACAGAGGGTTTTTGTGCACAAAGTGGAGACCCAATCTGCCAGTTTTTACAACATGAAGCTTTGATATGTAACATTTGTTTATGGTGGTAATGAGAGGTATTGATTTAACTGAATTCTGTTTCTTTCATGAAGCAAATTGTTTTTTTTCTTTTCTTTTGACTTTTGATCTTTAGCATAATCATTAGTGTGTGTGTTCTGTCGTGCATCACACATGCTTGGATATCTAAGGAGGTGATGCAGAATGCTAATGTCCTTATTAGCACGAACACTGTCTTTTGGCTAGAGGGTGAAATATGACAATATCTCTGTTCAGCTATTTGATACAGTGTCATTGCTTTGAAATGACATCTTTATGATAGACTTTGGGTGACAAGTATTAATTTATCTTTATGTCAGAATTATTGTTATTTTATAAGGATCATTCTCTCATGTTTGTGTGAAACACAACCTGACATATTTTTTTTGTAGAAATAGCAAGTTTATTCCAAAAAATCAATTCTTGGACTTTACATCCACTGGCAACAGAAAAAAAAAACAAGTGCCCCATAATGTTGTTCATTTCAGCTTTTAAAAGTTGCTTGGAGCATTTAAAAAGGTCACAGCTCTTGAGAAATTTGCCACAATAAAAACCACACAGTTCACTATGTGAATCAGGTGCTGGCCGGTATTGCAGGACATGAGCATGTGTTCCTCTGTCCCCAGCAGGCACGTGGCTGAGAGGAGCTGGCGCTGCCAGGCGCTGTTGGCTGAACCTCGTGCTTGTTCCTGATACACCACCACATGGGCATCTCATCATCTACATGTGCTCGCCCACTGACGGTCCCCCACTTGTCCCATGCCTTCCCTGCTTTATTTCCAATCTACACAAGTAGAGATAGGAAGTAATTGGGGAGATTGTTGCTTTGGGTTTTTTAAAAGAGTAAAAGGTTTTATAAATAGACTTTATCTCACATTCACATTGAATGGCTGGAAGATCAAACAGCTAATCATTATTCACCCTCCCACCTCTTCAAACATTTCAAATGTCATGTAAGTCCAGTAACTCAGAATGGGACTTTTCACTACCATGGCCTTTCAGGGCCGATTTGTTACGTAACAGAGCTCACTATGAGCTTCAGAGTGTAAGGTGACCCTCCTGTTGCTGCTCAGTGGTAGAGGATAGGCTCATAATAAGAAGGACAGGGATCGATATTCAGCTTCAGTAAATAACTGAGCAGTCCATGTGTTTTATTGACGTAGAAACAACATTTTACTTACCAGAAAATTATAATTACGGATAGGTCATCCAAAAAGTTGGTGCAGATGTACTGAATGAATAAAACACATGGCGGCTTTTATGTTATTGATTATTTAATAAGTCTGCATGAGTCACCCAGGAAACAAATATGTATCAGAAGAGGCAATATCAAGTATTATTTTTATCCATAACCTTTGCAGCTCCCACCACTTGCACAAACAGTGAACTAATGTCCCTTCCTCCAAACCACAGTTCGTGCCAAGTATCTGGGTTTTTATTATTTTACTGGTGCTAAAACATCAGGGTTATGTGCATGAGAAAGACAGTGAGCATCGCACCAACTCCTGCTTTTAATCTGATATGTCAGTTTTTACCTTATGGATGAAACAAAAAGGAAACAAATTGTAAAATTAAAAATTAAAATTAAAGTATTGTACACAAGCGGCACGACAATCCCTTCATAAAGCACACCTGTCGAGTCCCTAACAAGCTGCCTTCTTTATCTTGTGGGACATCTTTATGGACACACATATGGCTAAACGGTCAAGCCTGCTATTTTCCCATCACTAGATAGAATTACGCAGCAGAAATAGTATCAGCGCTGTGTCTGTTTAAAGAACTCATTTTGTTTCTGAGGTTTCTGCTGAGTTTCAGTCCTGTCAGTTGTATCAATGCTGCTGATTTGCTGTGTCTTCATAAATGTGTCAAACTGGAAAACATATGCAAGATCACGAGTGTTTCTGAGGTTGATTTTGACGAGATTTGCCTGATCTTTGTCTGTATTAACCTTTGGTTGTTACACATTGATGCTTTTTACTGAGAAGTGCAACAGATTGATGTCTTACATGTTTTTTGACACTTCTTAAAAGCCCAGAGAACATCAGGTATGGATTTATTTTATGTTACTTGATTTAGTAAGTACTCATTTACAGTGGAAGTTTAATGGAAAGAGCTATGTTATTTGGTATGAGCTTGAATTTGAACACCTCTTTCGAGATGTTTATTTGCATAATTCTTTAATTTTATGTCTACCTGTAGACACATTTGACTTTTTTTTTCATTGTGCACAGAAAGTTTTTAAGCAACAAATATTAAGGTTTTGAGTGATACTGCTTTGTTGCAGCTGTTGAAAAGTGCAGTTTTCAGGTTCCTGCTTAGATCTGGGGTTTTCTTTAATTTCCTGTGCTACATACAAATGCTTCACAGTTTAGCTTTCCTCCTTCCTCCCTTGTTGCCTTGACAGAACTGAGATATTTCTCACCAGCTTGTAAAATTCAGCATTTTTGAAAGTACATGCACTGAAAGTACATGACATGGGCAATTTAGCTTGTATTAGCAAACAATCACCACCATTTACAGAAAAGTGCAACGGCCTCCAACAACAGAGATCATATGGATGATAACATAAACATCATGAGACTCCATAAGGAGCCTCCTGCTGTATTTACAGTAAATTGATTGTCTCCAGGCTCATCGGCTGTTTTCTGGTTGACTTGACTCTCCAGTGCTACAACAATATTAAAATAGTGTTACTTTTTTGGGGAAGAGTTGAATAATTTCTTGATTTAATCCTTGATTTGTCACTGATGATCAGCTTCATTTTAACATAACAAATGCGTCACCTTTTTTCCTGTCAGTCTTTCTGGAAATGATCCTTATCAAAGCACGATGTTGCAACAGAAAGTATTGACATTAGGGGCTTTTATGTTTGTGGCTATGTTACGGAACATGCTAACTTTGGGCAAATAAAATGACTCACTAGATTATGTAATAGAGGGTCTTTTTGATTTAATTTAAATACGGTCTCCAGATTTAGATCTTAAGATCTTTTTTTATTGGGGGAAATTAGTCATTTATTTATCGGCCTGATAATTGTGTTTAATTTTTTTGCTTTATTCCTCTAAGGTTTCTCTTGTAGCTGCAGTGACGTGGTATCAATGGCCCTCTTTAGCTGTACAGCATGAATAGCAGTGAGCTGAGAGGACACTGTGAACACAATTGAGCTGCTGTATAGCGGAAGCAGCTAACAACACGCCATTGTCTGAGTTCACACTGTGAAATAGAGAAGAGGATTCAATTGTGTCACTGGGGTCAGAGGAGGCGATGGCAGGTTATTAATAGTTCTTTATTAATACTAATTTGAGTGCGAGTAATGTGAATTATCCCAACGAGATCATAGTTTGCCAGTGATATACCTCCTTTGTCCTCAAGCAGTGGTTATAGAAAACCCTGCGCTCATTAAGGAAAAACACTGTTGAGATGTGTAATTAAAGGACTACAGTAATGACTGTTTTGCAAACCGCTTTCTGAGTAATTTGAGGCCTGTTGTTGTGAGTGATTTAGCATTTGATATGATGACACGGTGCTTTAATTCATCATGAAGACGGCAGTGTCAGTGTGTGGGAGCTGAGCAGAAGCACTGAGAATCGGCAGGTTTGCCGCATTAACTGTTTTAAAGACAAAAGTGAAAAAAATCCTCACATAGACCTTGACCTTTGACCGTGCGGCCTGGTCTTGTTTGCTTTGCTCAGTACTGAAGTGTACTGTGAAGTTTGCCGTGTTTTCCAGCATTTTATCTCCTGTGATCTCTTGTGAGCTTGTGATCATTTACAGCCATGTACCATTCACGCTGCTGTATGTTTTGCAGAAGTTTCGGTGGACGAATTGAATGAGGTCAGGTTTCGGGTGTCTGAAGTCACTGTGTCAACAGTACAGCTGAGTCATTGCTGTACAGATGTTGTAAAGACAAATATTAAAACTTCATGACGTCTAGGGCAGAATCTACCTGTAATGTCACTATGTTAACATAAAACTATTTCTGCTTAACCTAACACACTATAACACTGCTCTTTGAAATAAGTACAGTTTGGGTAAAAACAACACAATGTCACTTACAGTCAACACAATTTTACTGTGTAACTGTACTGGCATAAAATTCAGCTTTAATCTTTGAGTAACCTTAAACTTTATTTGACCTAATGTTCGAACATATAGCCGGCAGTTTAGGCATGTATGGGAAAGACATGTGACTCATGGGATTTGTTCCTCAAGCAAATCCTAAGTCATTTTCCCAAGTCCAATCCAAGTCACAGGTTGTGTCAAGTCAAATCGAGTCCTTATAAGACAAGTAAAGTCCCAAGTCCAAAGACATGGTATTAGTACTCAGTACCTGTTACCATTGTTTCTAGAATCAGCTCTAACTTGATGAAAAATAAAGAACTAAACCTGATGATTTATAGATTAAACCTTGATTTTGTACATAAATAAGAATAAAGATGTATATGGATAAATTCAAGCATGTTAAAATATTCCCCACACTGGTATGGAAGGAAATGTTGAAGTATAGCAGGGACAGTGCCCTGTGAATCAGAGATACAGCCGCAGACAAATAAGAGATAATGAGTTACAGTGACATGTGTCGCAGTGACCTCTCCTCCATAGCATGTGTTAATAGATACTGTAAGCAGGGGAACTCTTCAGCCTGAAACATTGTTGAAGGTGTGATAATAAAACACCAGAAAGACAACTCTTGTTTCTGAGTCCTTTCTTTATGAGAATTTCCACCACTACTGTGGTAGTACATACAAAAATCTTTTAACTGAGAAAGAGAAAATTTGTGCTTGAACAGGACCCTGTCAATGTCAGCAAAAAGCTGACTGAGAAAATATGTGCTGCGCATTTTCAATAATGTGTCCATGGAAAAAATGTATCTCATGTGATTCATGTCCTATCTCTCTCTGACCCTAGATATTCAAGAGTCACTTGAGAGATCAGCGTCATTGAGCACATACAAGCCAAAAAGATTCTGTTCCAAGTTGGACGATGGAGACTTCGCAGTCAGAAATGAATATCTTGTCCAACGGAAAAAGTCACGACCTCGGAGATGACACGGGCGTGCCAATGAAGACATTGCCAGAGGAGGATCAGTGAGTATTCTTCTATGTTTTCCTTTTGTCACTTACATGCGGGTAATTGCATTTTAACACAGCATGTGTCCTGCACTGTTTGCACTGAGTCCTTTTTGTGTTTCTGTAGTTGTAATACTTGTGTGAAAACAGACTTTTTGGAAAGTGTGACTGCATCTACCTTTGTCCCTGTGATGAGAGTTTGCCATTAATAATGACCAGGATAATGAATGTGATGAGTGATACACCGTATGACTTACTTCCTGCATAATCTTCCCTTTTTTAAATGCACGTTTACCTTGTGTTTTTGCTCGCCTCAACGGATGGATCCTTACACAGAAATGGCACTCAAACAGTCAGGTATGTCTGTGGGGATCTGTGTGGAGGATTTTTCTACTGCATATGTGTTTTTGCATACATATAATAATACAAAAAACAAGCATGCGATTTTGCATAGTGTCTACAGCCGATATGTGCACAGTTTTCAGAGGTAGCTAGAGACACGATAAATTAACAGGCGTACATTTCCTCATTAGGTTTGATGATCCTGAAGGAGGACTGGAGAATGAGGGATTTTTGCCCAGTGCAGATGGAAAGAAACCGATACGCTTCACAGATGTAAGTGTAAAAGTTTCAAACATAAAACAACCAAAAGAGCATTTGTTGCAATAAGATTTACAGTATGCTCTTCTTCCCCCTCTCAGTTTGAAGGAAAGACCTCTTTTGGCATGTCTGTCTTCAACCTGGGTAATGCTATTATGGGCAGTGGAATCCTGGGATTGGCTTATGCCATGGCCAACACTGGCATTCTCCTCTTCTTGTAAGTAAATCCATATAGGAGTCACTTATGTTAATGGTTGCAGTGCTGAAACATGTCAGATCTGTAGCTATACTGCTCTACTGAATACAGCTAAGGAGTGGGTTGCTTTGGTGGTGCGATTACAGCCAGGGTGGTGCTGGTTACTTCAGGGAGTGATTTAGTACTTGTCATGACTTCTTGTAACATATCGTGTCCCCAAGATATGCCAGCATCTATTCATACCCTTTTTTTCAGGCTCCCGTTCCCACCCTAGTTGACACGTCCCCAGAAAGGACATAGCCCGGAATAACTGAGCCATTTGGATCGCCATTTGCTCATTTACTTCCTTCTGCTCCTTGAAGAATGCTGCTGTCAAGACCATGACCCAGGTTGTCTTGGTTGTCATGCAGTCTGTGTTTGTGTAGCTGTCTAGAGAAAGTAGCAGGACGGGAATAGAGAGTGGCCTCTGATGTGATTACCATGTAGGCCTAGCAGAAGGTGCAAGAGATATTTTGTTTCAATTTACATGAGATTTTAAAGCAACCCGAGGCAACAAACAGTTGTTACCTGAAGCTTAACAGTCTTCAGTGTCATGACAACTGATGTCAAACATAAACAGAACTTGCATATCAAATTTAAAGGTGTCAAATGCATACTCCAAACAATAGGGAGCAGCATATCACCAGAGCCCTAATTGCTGCTAACAGTAGCTACCATTAGCTAGTTAGCTCAGTTAGCAGTGCAGCTAGCAGTCCTGACTGAGATGTTGGAGCACTGTGGGGAATGTTGGTGTTTCCACCACTAGCAAATGAGCTTTGGACCAGGACGGGCAGGGGCTAACTGATTAGCGTGCTAACTTCAGTAGATATCGCTGCAACACAGTACACAGTCGTCATAATGTCGAAACTGTTATTTCTCCACGGTCTGTTCATTTATTTATTTATTTAAAAATGGTTATATAACTGTATCCAAAGCCAACACACAGGAAGCATCACACCTATTATAAGAAGCACACACCTAACTGTGTTCATTAACTCTAGGATGTAGCATCACTCAGACTTGGCAAATATTGACACATACAATCAGTATTATGTGGGGTTACTTTGCCTCTTGATTTCTTGTTTTCTATTTTATCCATAAAACCTATTTATATTATGCTATATCTCAGTGTAATGGTTATTTCCTTAAATAGCAACTTTCACGCTTAAAATGCCATCTGTTTCTGAAGTCTGTTTAATCCCTGGTTTCTATGGGATTAAAAGCAAATGGCTCTTACAGAGGGGAACAGACCAGGAGCATTAAAAGAGCTTAATTCCTAGAAAGCAAACAAAAGAGCTTTCTAGGTACATGAGGCTTTATATTCGTCTGTGTATTGTGTCTAAGAAATATCTACTGAAGCTACCATGCTGACCATCTAGCCCCAGACCAGAAACTATTAACTAACACAAAGCTGGAATCAGAGAAATCTTACTTTCTTTTCTTAAAAAATTACTCCATTAATCGTTGCAGTTCTGGTAGGGTATATCCCATTATGTTTTTGTTAATTACACCATATTTATATGGATTTGTTCACACAAAGTTTTGCTCTGAGGTTTGATCCTTGTTTCCCTTATTGTGGATCTGGTGGGGACTAAAGCTTGGAGTTACATCAAATACCCTTCATCCTCCAGCACAGATTTAAATAGACATTCTCCCTTGTCAACGCATTTCCAATGAGACACAGAAATAGTGCTGGCATGAAAACTCATGTGTCTTGCTAATGATTTCACCAGGGCGTCAGGATGCTGGACCTGTAAATAAATGCTTGTTTGTGAGTTTCAGTGGAATCTGAGAGCTTGGCCTCCTTCCCTCTCCTCGCAGAGGAGGAAAAATTCTCAATACAAGAAAAACAGGGTGTACAGAAATGTCGAGAAAAGGTCGGAGCAAGGTGATAGATTTGGGATCAACCTCTGACCCATTAGAAATGTCTCAGGGCTCTGTAGGAGGACCACTGTGACTCTTGAGACTAAAGGGTTGTGGGAAATATTGCTTTCATCCATGTGTAGGACGGCTATCAATGGAGAATATTTATATTCTGTTCTAAAAAGATTTGTTAAAGGAATGCCTTGTCTTGTTTCATGCTGAATATTTCTTTCAACTGTTGGTATAATGTCACAAAAACACAATAAGCATTTTGAAGCAATAAACAGCGTCAGCTTTGAATTGTCATGCAATGGCAGGACACTGACGTAGCGGAAAATCAGCCAATACTGCAGTTCAACTTCCCAGGCTTCATTCCCAGCCTTTGTCCCCCATTAATACATGATGTCATATCAAACAATGAATTGTGTGTTTAAGTGAAGTAGTAACATCGACAAACGTGTACAATACATCACGACTTAATGCAGAAAGTTGATTGTAATGTTTACGGAAATGGACAAAAGAGGAGTCGCAGAGGGGATAAAGCATTTGGTGTAAGATTGATGTATACACAAGTATAACAGTTAATGACTTTCCTTGCCTTTTGTGTTGTAACACAGGTTTCTTCTGACAGCAGTCGCAGCCTTGTCATCTTACTCCATTCATCTGCTACTCAAATCCTCTGGCATTGTGGGTAAGCCTTGAGTCATGTCTTCGCCTTTTAGGAAGAAACAGTCTAGCTAACCATAAGTGGAGTACACTTATGGTATCCAATATAACTCTACAACAGTTCTGCTGCTCCTGGAGACCAGATTAAACCATCGTGACAAAGACATCCAATACTGTTAAACTGGTTGAGAACCATTGAATCAAAAGTAGAAACCATGCTAAACTAAACTAGCAGATTAATCTAAAAAGGGCCATTAGGGGTTAAGAAGTAATAGGCAATTATAGTCTGATGGCTTTAAACACACTGTAGCAGTTAGTTTGCCAATTACAATTAAGTTGTTTGCATGCCAGAATAATTAGCACTCAGAGGATTTGGTTTCCAGTCCGCTTAACTTCGCTATTAGCCTAGACTGATTTTGAGAACCAAATGAATCAGTTTTTTCTCTACTCTGGTGTGTTGCAAAGAATAAGATAACAAACATTGAAAGTGTGAAATGGTTCTTCACTCGCCCACCAGTAACAGATGTACCATCTATTTTATTTTCTCATTTGTTCAAAGTGTTTTATTGTTTTGCTCCGAGGGTCGTCTTAGCAAACACTGACTGAATGTTATTGTTTGTAATCTGTTTACAGGAATTCGAGCTTATGAACAGCTGGGGTACAGGGCCTTTGGCACTCCTGGAAAAATGGCTGCTGGTATCGCAATCACCCTGCAGAACATCGGAGGTGAGGAGCCAGTGTGACTCAGTGATGGGTGTTTTTGCAAATATGTGGACTGTTTGCAAAAATCCCTGCAGCAGAAAACATGAATTATGCACAATTACATGGCTTAGAGTTTATATCCGTCCCTTGAACCACTGGTGTTACATTGGCTTTTGTTTTTGGATATACAGCTCGTCCCTTTATGTACGAAATATGGGGATCTACTAAGCGCAAAAAATAGGACACCTGTTGGTAAACAGCCGCATTCACAGTGGAGCTGGCAATTAACAAAAGTTCCTCCCCCTCACTGAACAACATGTACAGTATCTGGCTGTTTCTCACCAAAGCTGTGTGGATACACATTAGTCTGCTGTCAAGTTAATTCAGCAACTCCAAAGGTCGCATTTGTAATGCTCAAAGACTGATTCGAGGTTTTAATGAAGCTTCTTTCAGCTCCAAGTGTAAAAACTGTACATGAATCACGGACTGGTGTTATGATTGACTCACTAGTGCCAGTAGCAGACTTTGCAGGGCCGTAGAAATACTAATGTCAAGCACTCAATGTGCTTTAAAAATACAAATAAAAAGTAAACACCATACAAAGTGACAAAATCGTATGCAATACAGTAAAATACAATAAAACATATAAGATAGGAAAACATATATAAACATATATAAACATGTATATATATTTGTCAGCCTTAAAGTTGTCAAATTTGGATATACTGAGTCTAACAGTGGAACAGTGGAATCTGCTGAAAAAACCAACCATGTGTACAGTACATGACCTCGGTGTCCTCATAGTAGCTGCTCTCCTGACACTTACACAATCATAATGTGATAAGTTTTCTTGTGACACTACTGAGCTAGTGTCTGTGCCAACATACTTTCACACAAGCGTGCTCAGCCACACATTTTTTTCACGTTGTCACATTCCCCGTCTCGTCTGTTCCAGCCATGTCCAGCTACCTGTACATCGTCAAATCTGAGTTGCCGCTGGTCATCCAAGCTTTCCTGAAGGCAGATCCCACCGCTGAGTGAGTATTATCACTAAAGTGCCTTTCATCATCACTGTGCTGTTAGTGAAAGTCACATGATGATTCCTGCCCACTGTTGGTTCACAGGTCAGACACTGTGTGCTCGGGTCAAGGGGCCTGGAAGACTAAGTGGGCAGCGAATACTTCAGTTTGCAGTGACTGAGTCAGTGCGGGGGTGTGATGAGAATGGCAGCTTGTAATTGGCTGAGCAACAGGGGGGGCCACGGGTAGGCATTGTACGTTAGTTATGTATACACACGACATAAACCCTCAGTGCTGTCAGCTCATGGAGGCAAGAGGCTCTCACGTCAGAGTCACGCCACAGACACAGACACGCTGGAAAAGGTCATGGAGGACTGAAGTGGATTCCAGATCTAAAAACAAACCGTGTGCTCAAAAGGGATCGTAGCCGCTGTGGCTGTCCCTTTTTAAACATCAGGCCTGAAAGATAAAAACGTCAGCAACCCGCATCGAGCTTTTGTTTTACATAATGGAGATAACATGCAGATAGTTTTATTTTCAGTACAATACACAATGCAGAGCGCCATTTGTGTCACACAACTTTCAAACCAGATAATCTAAGCATGTTGCCTGACATGTCTGTCTGGTCTTACTGTCGTCTAGACTGTTTTTGTATGCACTGGCTTTTAGAAAACGGACATGCTGAGCCTTCTGAAGGACCGCTGAGGTCGCTGATGGTTGAGTCAATGTTGAACTGGGATCGACTCGTACTTGTCATTACATGTTTGTGTTTGTGTGTATTTATGTCATGGTCAGTGGCTTAACTACAATCCAAATTGACTTATGATGAAGTGTTGAAGTGACTTTCGCTCACTTTCTGTCTCACACACACACACACACACGCACACACAGAAACACACAAATGACAGCAGCAGGTGGCGTAACATGGGTGCCAAATTCCGAGGCCGAGCATAAGGACAGGTCAGCTCAGGGCCGCCTCTCAACTGCCGAGACACACACATACACACACACACACAGTGTACACTTCTACTCAAAACGGCTCGCACTGTTCAGACCCATGGCGTCAGGAGAACAGGGTGGACTGAGTGGTGGGTGGGTGGGTGGCTAGGGCGGGTGGGCGGTGCTGGGTGCTCGAGGTGAAGTAATTAGCATGGTCACACAGAAGGTCAGATATTTGGACTTGAGACTGGACTCAGACTTGACTCCTGTGAGACTCCATGACGATGAAGCTGATACTAGCTATTTGGTGCAGATATTAATATACCAATCCTTTTTGAGAAATGAAAAAATTTGAGCATGATGTTGGGGCTGATTCATCTTTTTTTAGCATAAACACCTAACAGAATAGGATTCCCTGAATTTGCTTATTAATTGAACTTGTCAGTGCTCTCGGTCGATATTTCTGTGCACTGTGTAATCTGACAAAGTGACGACCTTAAAATTGTATCAGAATTACCAAGTAAAGCAGACTAATAAGTTGTTCAAGCTCATACAACTTAAATTTAATAATCTACTTGGTAATTCTGGGGTAATTAGTCACTTTGTCAGATTTTACAGTGCATTTCTCGCATGGCTACCGCAGTTGTCACCTTTCAATAAGTATATTTTATACATATCTGTAAGAGCACTGATGTAGGGAGCCTGAGATCCAAGTATTTTATTGGCAATGACTTCAGTCTAATTGCTGTTTATGACAATAAAGAACTTGAACTGATACTATTGCTGTGGTAAAATCCTGAATGATAAAACAGTAAGAAAACAGTGCCTTGCAAACACATGGTCAACACATCTCTCATACAGTTTTTAAGACAGGCCTTCATTGGCTCAGAACTTGACTTGGATCGGTCTCAGTTGGCTTGAGATTTGACTCCTGGACTTGACCTGAACGGCTCGTAATTTCACGTCACATATGAAATATAATCTTCTAGAATGACCTACTGACACATTGTCCAAAGGGGATGCGACCTTTGTGACCTTCTTTCAAGGGACAGACACACATACAGATCTAGTCTTTATGCTACAGCACGCAAGGCCTTGGCAGACAGCTGATCCCACTGCTGCGTCACGGTAATTATTGTGCACATGACAAAAAAAACAAACTTAAAAAAATTTTAAGACTTAGGATGTGACCTGGACTCAAGACTTGGACATGGATTGGTCTCAGTTGGCTTGAGATCTGGTGCAGCCAAATTGATTGAATCTCAAATGTGAAATATAATTGTCCAAAATGACCTACTGACCCAGTGTCCAAAGAGGATGTGACCTTTGATTTGAAGGCGCGCACACACACACACACATACAGATCTAGTCTTTAAACTACAGCGTGTATGGCCATGGCATGCAGCTGATCCTTCTACTGCTTCACTGTAATTGTTGTGAACATAAAGAACTTAAAACTTTAAAATAAAAACTGAAATTGCACATAAAAACATCCTGGAATCACTTTGACCTTGCATTTTGTTCGGAAACAAATATTTTTATTGCATCACAAGATACACACACACACAGACTCACAAGTTAATATTAAACAGAGCTAGGCAAGCCTTCATTAATCACACAGCTGGCATATGTCTTGTGTAATTTTTATGACTTCTGATGTGACCTGGACATGGCCTCACTGGCTAAAAACTTGGCTTGGGTTGGTGTCACTTGGCCTGAGACCTTGGCGGCGGCCACATTTCCCCTCACATGTGAAATTGAATCGTCTAAAATGAAGTACTGACCAAATGTCCAAAGAGGATGTGACCTATAATAATTTCAAGGGCACACACACACACACACACACACACACAGATGACTCGATGTTACGGCGTGTAGGACCATGGCAGACAGCTGATCCCACTGCTTGTGTCTCGATCGGAGGGTTAAGAATAACAGGCTTAGCAGCTTAAACAGGGAGCGGACACAAAGACTGTTCTATACACAGGATTTTGGAGACAGTTGTCTTTAATGGTTTGACGGTCATGCCTATGAGCTTTCTGTTGCTGGCGCTCTGCTCAGATCTACACTTGCTGATGTTTGAGATTTACTAACACTGTCCCTGGATTATATTTGTTTTCCTGAATGAGACATACGGGAACAGTCTGTCTTATCTACTCCATTATGTAAACTAGTAGCTGCCCACCTCGAGGTCTAAATCAGATCTATTCACATGTAAATAAACAAGCTGTTAACCTCATATCATCCGTTTATTATTAACAATCATATAGGGGCTGATTAAAAGCTAGAAATACATCGGAGGACGAGGCCAGAACACCATGATATAGAGACAGTCAGATATTAAGTGAATGCAATAAACCTCTGATTACATCCTGGTACCAACATGCCCACATGTCTTAAGAGCACACATATACATGTCATTATGTTGTTTATGTAATGGGAGGACATGTGTGGTTCCCACATTTAGCAGGTGATGATACAGCAGAAACACTGGACATGTCTTTCCATCCTCAAATGTCTTTTAGCTTTAACTAGATTCTTAGTTTGGGGTGATTAGATGCTATTGACACCAAATTTATGAATATTATGTTCAATTTCTGTCATATTCTACACACCGGATCTTCACACAACGCCTTTAAGGGTGAAATTATTTCTGTGTGTTATGGTATGGGATGAGTAATAAAGAACATCTTTATTACTTTACTTTTGGGAGGGGTTGGTAAAAAGTAAAGAGAAGGACAGATGGCCAAGGTGTGATGCAACAAGCTGACATTGTTGGTAATATATACTGACTCCATCAGTGCTGCGATGTTTAGGCTCCAGCATGTCTTCCCTTTCTGCAACTGTGAAGTGTCACATAAATCATCAGAGTTATGTAACTGCCTATTCCAGTACGTCTGTAGAGAGAAACATAAGCAGACACGTTTTTTCCACCATTTCAACGCCAATGATGTTCCCAGCAGGTTGCTGTTGGTCTGACACATGAACCATTTGGACCAGTACTTTTTTAACAACCTTAAGTCGTTTGACAAAGTGCTCTCAGACTACAGGATTTTAGAAAAAGGTAGCACCAACAGTTTCACCAGACGTGTAAACCAATTTCTAACCACTTTCCACTCTATTTTTGTCTCAGTCTGTGTGTACTGTGTCTCTGTGCCAATGTTTGAAATACTGAGCTCACCAAAGTAAACTAGATTTTTCTCCAAACAGTCTGTGGTACTTGAATGGAAACTACCTGGTCATCATGGTCTCTGCCTCTATCATCCTGCCCCTGGCTCTAATGAAACAGCTAGGTGAGTATAGCTGATGCAGCTGGACCTGTATTGTTGAAAACTTTATTGTAACTGCAGTAAATCAGACATATCCTCAGTGTATCTGACTTTTCTTTACTTTTCCAAGAAATCTAGAAATAAGTTGGCTCCAGTTTAGAAATAAGTAAACTCTAATAGTGTTCAAAGGTTCAAAATAAGATACAAGTGATGTTTTTTGGGTTTTTTTTTTAGGTTTTTTTAGATTAAGTTACTTAACATTAGACTTTCTACATACACTATTAGCATATAATTCTTAATTTTAGCGTATGAGTATGATTATGCTGGTACTTTAAATATGTGTATTTAGTGAGAGAGAATGGTATGTGGCTTCACTCTATCTAATACAGCTTGGTTTACCAGTAAATAAACCATTTTAAAGCAACATTATGTAACTGTTTTACCTTAAAATAACAGCTTCAGAATCCTGTTGATGGTACAGTGTCTTGTAATAGGGTGAATGTTGTCTCTGTCTCAGCCACTCCGCCCCCCTATCACTTGTTTCTGCACCATGTAACTTCAGTGAGAGGGTAGGATCACAGCGTTAAATACGTTAACTTCAACATACAACACATAACATTGTTATGATGTAATGAGTTTTGTTTGTAGTTAGCACCCACATTACAGACCTGGGATTTGTGTTTCTTACTGTGGTGTTGCACTCAGAAACTGTGGGGGACATTTATCTCCAATATGCTTACCTAACACATACTGTACATTTGCCAAATTTTGTTTTTTTTCCAAAACAATTTTCACCTTTGGGACTCAATTAAAATTATGTTTTCTTTTGACTTTTAGCCAACTCAGATAATGGCATTTTGATGGAGTGACCTTCAAGTCAAGCAATTAGTGTTTGTCTTTGTCCCTCCACTGGCAGTGGAAACAGCAGGTGTCCAATTAGAAATCATTTTCCCTGAGATCATCACACCCTGTATTCCAGCCTGAACCTCACACACACACACACACACACACACACACACACACACACACACACACACACACACACACACACACACACACACACACACACACACACACACACATTAAAACGTGCTCTCTCTGGTGACATAGTGCTGTGAGGTCATTCTGATTTGGCATTTTCATGCTGTTTTCTGCAGAAGCCTCATTCAGAGAGCAGTAGGAAACCTTCTGACTGTAAACTTTGTGGACTTCTTGTGTAACTACAACACAACACATGAAGGCCAAATGGTTCAGTTCAGTTTAAATTAAGCAACCTCTCTTGCTTTATTTCCAGGTTACCTCGGCTATACCAGTGGATTTTCTCTCAGCTGCATGGTGTTTTTTCTCAGCGCTGTAAGTTGGCCTGGCTCACACAGTGGCACATCATCACAGTGACTCTTAACAAGGAGCCTCATTTGTTCTGGCATGTCATCTTGGCACACATGTTAGCTCACTTTCCCACCTTCGTCTCTTTCCCACCCTCATCTCTATTTTCAGTGGTATGTGGCTATGTTTGATAAGGCGAATATAAGAGCTGCCTCGACACATCAAAGGTTGAGAGTAAAACCTTAGTACTTACAGGCTGAGTCACACTAATCTGATGTGAAATGGCTTTTTTAAGCTTGCGAGGGAATATTGAGGGCCCTTGTTTACATCCCCTCATCCTTATGTCTTTTCCTTGATTATACTTTGCTTTTTTTGCAGGTGATCTATAAGAAATTTCAGATTCCCTGCCCATTCGAAGAATTCTCAGCCAACAGCACTGCCGCTCACCTCAGCCTGAATGTTTCAAGCCACGGCCACGAGTACAGCAACGGTCTGGTTCATGAGGATGATGACGACCACTGCGCCGCACGCATGTTCACCATCAACTCACAGGTAGGTGGCTCAGGGAAAAAAAAGAAATGTTGAAGTCTGCACGTGCTTCTCGCCAGCCTGCATTTCCACATGTATTTTGGGCCTGCTAATCATAGACCGTCACGTGTTTATTTGTTCCTCACAGACAGCGTACACCATTCCCATCTTGGCTTTCGCCTTTGTCTGCCACCCTGAGGTCCTGCCCATCTACACCGAGCTCCGCAAGTGAGTCAGCCCTCTTTCAACTGCGATATTTGATAACATGCCTGTGCAGAATTTGGCATTCACTCAACTTTCAACTCTCTGATTTTAGTCCAACGAAGAAGAGGATGCAGCAGGTGTCCAACATCTCCATCCTCGTCATGTACACCATGTACTTTCTTGCCGCTCTCTTTGGCTATCTGACCTTTAAAGGTGAGAGCAGCTGTCCCTGGCACTGTTTTGGAGTTTGTGTTTACAGTATTGTATTACATTACAATTTGGAGTTTGCGGGTCCTCCTCATGCGCGTTTCTCTAGTTTCCAACAGCATCAAAAACATGTACAGTATATTAGGTTAATTATCCTGTCAGGGCCCCTAACTGAGGCACTTGAACTGGAGTAGATCCCTGGGTGCCGCTCAGAGGCTACCCACTGCTCCTAAAGGATGGATTAAATGCAGTGACCAGTGTTCACTAAGTTGTACTGAGTTGTATGCTTTTATCCAAAGACTTACAATACATTATCAGTGCAAGTGTACGGTAGTCTATTAGTCAGTGCATTGATGGATACAGTATGTTTTTTTGTCACACAGTAAAGCAAAAGAAGCGCTGCTTCGGCGTAAACAGTAGAACTGAGAGAGGGTAAAAAAGGCATATACAGTCCTGCTCACCATTATTGGCACCCCTTCATTTTTTGCATAACCTCTACAGTATCGTCAGAAATAAATGGAAATGTAACAAATTTATATCATCAGGATCTTTTAATTGGAGGTCCAAAGTAATTTAACAAAGAAAATTGTTTTTTCAACTTACATATTGTAATTTCAAAGAAGAAACAGAAAAAACAGCATGTGCAGCAATAATGGCACCCCTCTTTAATATCTCGTTGCACACCCTTTGGCAGTGATGACAGCCTCCAAATGTTTCTTATACGCTTCTATAAGCTTCTTGCACTTCTCAGCTGGTATTTTCTCCCACTCTGTCTTTGCAAATTGTTCAAGCTCTTGAACGTTTGCAGGTTTCTTTTCCCCAATGGCAGATTTCAGCTCATACCAAAGATTTTCGATCGGATTGAGATCAGGACTCATGGCTGGCCATTTTTAAAACAGTCCATTTTTTCCTTTTCAACCATTCCTGCGTGCTTTTGGATGTGTGCTTTGGGTCTTTGTCTTGCTGGAGGACCCATGATCTTCGACTCAAACCAAGTTTTCTTACACTGGGTAGGACATTTCGCTCTAAAATCTCTTGATAATTCTCTGATTTCATGATTCCTGTGATACGGTCAAGGCCTCCAGTACCAGATGCAGCAAAGCAGCCCCACAGCATTATGGATCCTCCACCATGCTTAACTGTTGGTAGGGTGTTCTTTTCCTTGTAGGCTTCATTGCGTCGTCTATAAAAAAACTGTTGGTGTGCATTGCCAAAAAGCTCTATTTTTGTTTCATCTGTCCACAGAACATTTTCCCAGAAGGATTGTGGTTTGTCCAGGTACTCTTTGGCAAAGATTAGTTGTTCCTTTTTATGTCTTTTCCTCAGCAGTGATGTCTTCCTTGGCCTTCGCCCATGAAGCCCTGTTTGGTTTAGTGTGCGGCGTATGGTACTTGTTGAAACCATGACTCCAGACTGTTCCAGGTTGGCCTTCAGGTCTTTGGATGTTTGACGTGGTGTTTTTTCCACCATTCGCACCAACTTTCGAAGACTTCTCTCATCAATTTTTCTCTTCCCCCCACGCCCAGGGAGGTTCTTGACAGTTCCATGCTTGGCAAACTTCTTAATAACATTACGCACTGTTGAAACAGGGACACCAAGGTCTTTGGAGATGGCCTTATACCCTTTGGAGGTCTTGTGTTTGCCAATTATCGCACTTCTGATGTCCTCAGACAGCTCCTTTGTCTTCACCATTGTGACAAAGGAACAGGGGATAACAGATGGCTTTTTAAAACACAGAAGTCATCATTCATTGGCTAATTCATGTCACATGGGCACAGACAATTTATCACAGGTGATTCTCATTTGTGATTTACCACAGGTGAGTCACAATGTGTTTCCATACTGATTTACAGCAAAGGGTGCCAATACCAGTGACACAGCAAGCTTTAAGTTTTTCTATTTTTTCCTCCCATTGTTAATTGTTTTATATTGTTGTTTATCATTTGCTCTTTTGTATCAAACACGAGTTCTCTATAGAAAAAAAATGTTTCACTTGATTCATTTTTTTCAGAAGATATTCCACATTATGTACTTAAACTTCATGGGTGCCAATAATGGTGAGCAGGACTGTAAAGGTAAAAAGAATAGAGAAAACGTAGGTGACTGGTTGCTCTATGTCATACAATGAAGATACAAATTATGTCAGGAGCTCTTGGAAAACGTTAAAAGAGGCTAGACCAGAGGCTATCCAAGCACTCCGAATATAACAAAGTGTATCAAACGAGGAAGGAAACAATCTATAGTTATATGTTGTTTATTATAATGCCATGTAGTCTTTATGGTTAGTAATTGTCTTAACTAAAGACAAACAGAGCCTGGGGCAGTATGTGCTTCTCTTGCTGCTCATAGAGCACAAGCTCCCTCTTGTGGTGACACTGCGCTCTCCAGTGATAGGAGGCATTATTACTGAGTGACGCTCCACATGAGAAAACTTTATTAATAACGTATTTTTTTCTTTACATTTCTATAGGCAATGTGGAGCCTGAACTGCTGCACACTTACAGCCGGATCGACCCTTACGACACTTTGATCCTGTGTGTGCGTGTGGCCGTCCTCACAGCTGTGACGCTGACCGTCCCTATCGTGCTGTTCCCTGTAAGTCTGTTGTTGGTTTGTTCCCTCGCTAAATATCTTATCGTGGTTTTATCTCCTTACTGAATCCTCCTCCCTCTGCGTCTGTCCACAGGTACGTAGAGCCATCCAGCAGATGTTGTTCCCCACCAAGTCTTTCAACTGGCTGCGTCACATTGCCATCGCTCTCATTCTTCTCACCTTCATCAACATGCTGGTGATATTCGCTCCCAACATTCTGGGCATCTTTGGCATCATTGGTTAGTACAGCGCCATCAGGACATTAGCACCTTCTGTTAATATTGAGGCAAATCATTTTCAAGGCGGACCGCCCAAAAAACATCATCATTGTGGACAAGTAGCCAACATACTATCATATATCATACCTGATTAACAATACTATTTATCCACTTTATAAAGGTTAAATTCTACATATGATGTTGTCATGGTTTGCTTATTCTGTCTGTTTACAGACTGAACCTCCTGTTTGACATGACAGGTCCTGACACAAAAAAACATTCAAAGCAAAAGTAAAAAACGTGACCAGCGCGTGTTTGCTCTCAGACAAACTGACGACCTGAGTCAATATTATTGTCAAGCTCTGTCCTCAGATCAGCGGTCATGTTTCACAGGTTACAGATGAAAGTTGAAAACATTTTGGTGAAAGGACCGCCGAGGATATCTTCAAAGCAACAAACTCCGCTTTGCGAAACATGTACATGTATTCGAGTACACATGTAGGGGGACATACAAAGCCCACTTAAACAACACATGACATGAAGATCAGATGACCCAATTTATGGAGCTGTTTGCAAAAACCTTTGTCTATCTTTAGGACTCACAATCCAGGAATTAATCTGCAGTTATTTTGAGTTGAAACACAAAAAAATCAAAAACAAACAACAACACAAAAATATAAATTATAGTGTAATTCGCCCAGCAGACGAGTTTATTGCTAATTCGAGACATATTTTGGTGTATGATGGTCACAATAAACATATTAAGAGAAAAGTAAAAGAAACAACGATATTCTTAAGTCAACCTGAAGTTTAACAACATATTATGTGTTCATGTCTCCTGAAAAAGATTAGGGTTGGTCAACTTTATGTCACTGCCTTCAATAAAACTATCCCTTTTTTCTCTTTCTCCTTACAGGTGCTACGTCAGCTCCCTGCCTCATCTTCATCTTCCCTGCTGTCTTTTACATCCGCATTGTTCCCAAAGATGACGAACCCATGAGCTCTACTCCTAAAATACTGGTGAGCCTCTCAAACCTGTCTTTATGCTAATTTACTGACTGCCACAGGCTTTTGTCATGGTATATATTTGCAAATTGCTAATTAACCGTCTGTCGTCTTTCCTTCAGGCTGCCTGTTTTGCTGCGTTGGGCGTCTCCTTCATGGTGATGAGTCTGAGCTTCATAATAATTGACTGGACAACAGGAGGCGGTCTCGCAGCAGGAGCCCACTAGATGCTGCTTCAGTGTGTGTGTTTGTGTGTGTATATGTGTGTGCGTGCGCGTGTGTGAACTTTGGAAAGGGGGGAAACAAACTGGTCTGTGTGATGGGGAACACTATCACTATCAATGGGAACACACTACAGGGCTGCTCAGCACAGGGCCTGGGGTTTGTAATAATATACAGTATAACATATTGATACTGATCGAGTTAAATTAACTTTGGACTGTAACTTAACACATATCTGAACAAAATCCTTTCATACTGTAACAATGTTCTATATTTCAATTTAACATAGTGCAATAGTCATTTTTATGAATAATCAGGAGTGAACAGGGTCTGTTTTAGTGTGACTGAGTCCATCCATGATGGTGAAATGGTCCTTTCCTTGTTGCTTCCTCTTTATTTACACACAAACAATTGCAGCTGGTACTGTACAGAAACAGAAGACACGATTGTCAGAGAAACTGCTGAGTAACTCTCTTACAAAAATATGAATTATTTTCCTCGAGACGCACAGAAGTAGACAGTCAGATGATCTCACCCTGAACCAGCAGCACACTGAACAGTTCATCGCGGCGTCATATACGACAAATGAGTGCTTTAAGGCCTTAGAGAGCGGGTGACTTTTCATTTCGTGATCTGTCAATTGCCAGAGATGTTACGTCCAAGCTTTTGTTCCAGATCAACTAACTTTCTTCAGAAACCCTGGTGCCTTTTTAGCATTTGGAACAGCACACAAACATACAGTAAAAACAGGAGTATATATTTATTTAGCTACAATATTTTTAATTTCAAATGGACTATATTTAACTACTGTATATGATGAAGTTAATGATCCAGATACATTATGTGTAATGTCAGTTTTGGTCTTAGCTGGTATAAACAATGGAAAGTGTTACGACTGATAATATTTCAAATGCTTGATAAAATATCATGCTTGATTGTAGGGATTTGATTCCTCACTAAGCACATACAAGCCAAACTGTGACCTTGAATATAAACCATAGTACAGTGTAAGTTTACCCCGACAGTTCACCTTTAAGTTCAGCTCATGAACCTCATGAATTCCTGATATCCCCTTTAAATTTCTCAGTGTTTTAAATTCAAATATTACTGTATGTTTTAACACATGATTGAAGTTTTACGATGGCTACATGCCCATTAAACGGAAATTAAAACCCAACATGCTAACTTAAAGCTGCTGTAAGTGATATATTTATAATAAAACAAGTGTTAAATAGCTCGATATTCCAACAGTAATCAGTGTTGTAGAGTGTTTGGTCAGTAGCCCATGAGAAAAGAGGAAATACATTTTCTGGTATCCCTGCCGATTTTATCCAATCAGGACAGAGAACTCCATAAAGAGGCGGTCCTGTCTGCTCGTGAACACGGAGAGAGAGAGCAGGATCCTCCTGTTTGCTGCGTTCGCTTACAGCAGCTTTAAATTAAATTAATAGTTTGACAGGCGACATTGGGAACTACCCTTATTCACTTTCTTGCAGAGTGTAGGATGAGAAGATTGATTACACTTTAGTATTTGTGTGTAATGTACAACTATAGCCAGGAAATGGTTAGCTTAGCTTAGCTTAGCATAAAACCGGAAGCAGGAGGAAACAGCTACCTGGGATCCATCCAAAGGTGTCAAAACATGGCCTACCAGCACCTGCAACGCTCTTTAGTTAACATTTTATATCTTGTTTATTAAACCTGTAATCTTACAACCAGCAGAGAAAATATGGTATCTAGCCACGTAGATAGTTTTGGTCACCCATGTTTTGAAGTACATTATATGGAAAATATGAACAACTTGATGTTCATATCTCAAAACCTGTGCAGATAAAACCAAAAACTATCTTTTTAGTAAATTAAATTTATTTTTTATAATCGGGGTGAACCCGCAAAGCTCTGTGGGTTTGAACAAAACCATGCCAAGCAACATGAATTTGTAGAGATGAACCCGCTGGTGGGTGTGCCAGAAGTTAATTTTTAATTAATTTGAAGATGTATTATGCTTTTTTCTGATTCTGTCGTAACGTCTTTGCTGTACTGGTTTGTAGTATTTTGATCTGCTCTCACCCTTGGTGACTATTTAGACTTGAGGTTAATGTTTTGCATGCTGTTATGTCCGTTCCGTCCTGTAGTCGATGTAGTGAACTGCACAGATTTTCCTGCTGACACTGTCATACATACAGTAGATGTTATTGTAATACTTGGCATCTTATTGTGAAGTGTACTGAAGTCCCAGTCTGTGCTGTAGTTATTATAGTGTTATATTTGTATTATGAAGCCCTTGTTAGAAGATGCTACATGAAATTATGTTTCAAATATTAATGTTGTGTATTCTGTCAGTGATGGCGCTTTAATTTTGAGCTTAATTTGGAGATGTGTTTCAGTAGTTCTTGAGTAGGTGAACTTTGTGTCCCACAATAGCACTGACAACCTGCATGTAAGTTCATTTGTATTACAGATTGCAGGAGCATTTCATTATATAGAAATATATAGATCACTAATGAACAAGTTTAAAAACAGCACAATTTTTTAAACCGGGAAAAACTCAGAGAAATGTTATAACACATATTTGCTGCTTTTACCCAAAGATGGCTTTATATTTAATCACAACTCTCAGGCTTCTGAAAAGTCCTGCGTAAATCATCACTTTTCTCATTTATTTATATATTTACTCTATTTTGTGTTTGTTTAGCCATTTTTGATTGTTTTCTGATTACTACAGATAAATTATGAACAACAGCAGAGGAAATATTTAGTGCGCGTATTCACCTCTGTCCCTCGCTTTTCCACATGTATTTGCAGTGGTTGCCGTGGTGTAAAATGAAGGTTTAGTTTTGTCATAGTTCGTCTTCGCTTTATTGTAAGGGATCATGCCAAAATAACAACTGACTACCTACTGCTTTGAAATGCCTTCAGCTTTTAAACAGGTACCACAGTTTTAATACCAGACTCAGTATATCAAATATGCATTTTTCATGTACCTAAACAAATCTATGTGATATTTTATTATAGCTGTTGTTCAAGACATAAATCTATAGAAATGACACGACTATGAAATTATAATAAGGTATATGGATTTTGGTGAATAAGATGTGGCTTTATATAAATAATGTATATAAATGTAAACCTTTTATATTTGTGATGCATATTTACAGTAGCTTGTAAAGTGTAAATAGCAGGGACAGTTTTAGTTTGGCAATAAAATAATTGTAGATGTTTTTACATTGTCTCTGTCGTCATTATTTCTCCTTAACCGAAGCTAATTTTAATTTTAGCGGCACATGTTTGTGTTACTATGTTAAAGTGCTGCTGAACAAATCAGCCGAAAGCCTATCATTTGTGTTTTGTGTGTGTTGCCATAACTTTGTCTGTCATTTAATTATTTACTTTTACATTTAATAGACATTCACACACACACACACACACACACACACACTTATTTGTTTACATGTTTTAAAAGAAGAGTTTATCTATTCCTGCTCAGTGCTCTTATCGTTTCTGTCAAGGCTAAACTGTGTTTACAAAAAAACCAACAAACTCGTACTCTGGGTCATCACGATCCCTCGCTGCTGCCCTCGTTAGGTCAACATACTGCAAATGTGTACAAGTTTTGACTGCAACACCGACTCATTTAGATTTGATTGTGGTCAAAATAGCAGACAGGACACACAGGCTTCTGTGTTTCTGACACCTCGGGCACTGTAATCTGAATTTTTCTGATACATTTAAGCCCTCATGTGGGAACAAATATAACATACCTACAGTGTCTCAGAGGAAGAACATCACAGCAAGTGAGCAACAGCTAAATGGCTCATTAGATGTGAATTAGCAGTTAACATTTTGTATTTAACATTCACACAAGATTTTAGTTTTTATCAGTATCAATGTTCTCCATTTTTGTTTTTGGATGTTTATTATTTCACTTGTATTGTTGCTAACTTCGGGTGTCATTACTTGCACGAATTCTTCTTCTTCTTCTTATATTATTTTATCATTATTACACATCACTCATGACTTTTCAGAACACATAGCCCAGTAACTGCCAGAGGAAACATTTACTCATGGCCATGTGGGGGCGCTGTCCTCCCACTCTTCTCTCAGAGTATGTGCCATGCTATTTCATAAACATGTGACACAAAGACCCTTTAGACGTTTCAACACTCCTTCCTGCACCCTGGCACAGACCAAACCTTCTCCTGCACCCTCCAGTCAGTCAGAGATCGGGTGTGACTGCTGTGCATCGTTGCGTTTAGGCCGCATCCATGAGAGGCGCAGAGGACTGACGCTGGCACAGCGCCCACTGCAGTCTGCGCACCGCACTCCGCACGTCACGCCTCGCCGCCTTCCACTTTAATTGGCTCCGCGCGCGCCCTACAGCGGAGGGCTCACCTGTTTTAATTGGACCGTCGCTACAAGTTGTCCGAGTGACGTCGACGACACTTCCAAGGCGTCGTCGGGACATCTGATTTTATCCGAGGAGCGGAATTTTGGAAACGGACGAGGACTGCAGCAGCAGCAGCGGCGGCAGCAGCTCACCAGGCCGACGAGACGAAGTGAGGCAGTCTGCAGCGGAGCAGCGAGCACAGGCATCTCAGCCTGTGGATGGATGCAGGACAGAGAAATGGACCAGCGGTAACAGCCTGAGATTAAAAAAATATTTTAAAAAAATCACAAAACAAATGATTTGGGTGCATCTGCTTCATCGCTGAGCCTCAAGTTGCACAGGAGAGCAGGGACACTGACTTCTTGAACAACTCCAGGATCGGCTGCTCCATCCTCTCGTTCTCGGCGCAGGTTGGCACGTTGACACCATCAGACCTGAAGCCTCGTCTTTGCGGTGCGCCCCTGCGTTTTGGAGCCATGGGTTGTACGGTGAGCGCCGAGGACAAGGCTGCCGCGGAGAGGTCAAAGATGATTGACAAAAACCTCCGAGAGGACGGAGAGAAGGCGGCGAGAGAAGTGAAACTGCTCCTGTTGGGTAGGTCACAGCTGGTGGTGGGTGCACCTCAGGTTTAGAGTCTATCAGATAAGAAACATCTTAGAGAACACTGAAACATGATCTGATTATTAACTCCACATGATGCAACACGAGCAAGAGTTGGGAATTAAAGACAAAATAAAGTTTGGACTTAAATCATAACATAAAACACAACATGGTGTCATCAAGCCACCTGCAGAGTTCCTCCAGCTAGCCAAGACTGGGCCAGATCATTGCAGCTACAGTACAGAAAACAGGTCATTATAGTCATACTCAGACACAGTCTGTAACTGAGCCATTACTCAACCCATGTGTCCATATACTTAGAGATAAGTCAGATATCATCCTGTCAACATGCTGCACAGCCTCTCAGAGCCTTGAGCTGGCGCTTTGCCCAGAAAGCTTAATTCAATTTATCAAACCTGAGTGTGGACCTGCAGACAGCTAAACATTAACAGGGTCACACTTCAGCACCGCTCTCTTAAACACACATCAGTCTGTTCCTGCAAAGACATACAGCAAAAAAACTATAACTCTGTGTCCGCTGAGGGCAGGTGAATAGAGCAGTTTCTATTAAGTAGTATCTGGAGCTCTGCTTCTTCTCAGACACACACACCACATCCTCCCACTCACTACCACATTCTCACTTCCTCTCTTATCTGAATCAGCTGTCTTGGTTTGCTGTCATCCGGTTTTTGATTTGTTTTTCTTCTTCTCAGCGTTTACATTTGTGTGTGTGTGTGTGTGTGTGCTGGTGTGGGCGCAGTTGGACGGTCGTCCTCCTGCTGTGACAAGCTGGATCCAGGCTACAGGATGGCTACTTGTTAAGTTTTGAGAACCTGCAGATGTGAAGATCCAGAGGTGTTTTGCACTCATTAATGCTCAGCCTGAGACAGAACGGTCATTAATAATACAGTGTTTTATCTTTTAGTTGCAGCCTTCAACTAAATTGTTTGTGAGAGAGAATATTCAAAAGAGCCTCAGTCAGTGTTTGCTATCTGAAGACCGACAGCTCTCCCAGTGTAAATGTATGCCACATGTCCTCTCGTTAAATGTGAGCATTTCCTACAGTAGCAGAAAGCATATGCCGGCTGAACCTGTAATATACTGATGGCCCTTTGATGAATGGTTTCTAATCTTTTGTTGTTTTTGACATGCTCAGTGTGCTCTTCTTCCTGCACAGACACACTTCTAAACGAGACAAGTATCATGCATTGTACATAATGTCAGCACAGTGGAGTCGGTGTGGCAGAGAGACTGTAATGAGGTGACAGTTGACGATCACAACGAGCGAATAGAGTAAAAATAGCAGCATCATTTTTGCCTACATAATGAGGTAACAGTATTCCTGAAGTGGGTGTTTTTTTTTATGAAGGAAATCTTGACGTGTCAAATTCAAAATGTCTGCTGTCATAAAGGGCCTGTTATTAGTACGTTAGTATCACAAACACGTAAGTGAATTTTTTACGTATTTTGTAGTCAGAATACACACGTTTCTTAAAGCAGTGTGATGTAGAAATTGGCATTTTGTGCGATTTGGCGCCCCCCACAGTTTCTGAGTGTGACACCACTGTTGTAAATACAAATCCCAGGTTTGTGACAATTTGTTGGATGTAATGTAGGTGATAGCTACAAACAAAACTCACTGTTAACTCAAAACTCCATGTTATGTCTTGAGGTAAACATGTATGTAACGCTGTGATCCTACCCTCTCACTGAAGTTACATAGTGCAGAAACAAGTGATGGAGGGGCAGAGATTTGTAGAGGCCTACTGGATATATGTGTGTATTGAACTGAACTTTCTTACAGGACAGCTAACGTTTTTCAAGTCTTAAAGCTATTAAAACCATGCTAGCTTACCTGTAAGTAGCTATCAAAGCTACTTAGATACCAAAGCTTTAAAGGATTCGTTTACGCAAAAATGTAAATTCAGTCACTATCCGCTCATCCCATGTCGATGGAAAGTCAGGTGAAGTTTTGTCATTTACAAAACATTTCTGGAGCTTCACAGCAAAACGGAGTTGCAGCATTCTCCTCAAAACAATGGCTCCACACAGCTGGCTTGGTGTGATCAAAGTCTCCAGAAGCCCTGAGATCCCAAATTGATTTGACACACGTCGTGCTCGTGCACCCACTTTTAGATGGTGTGAGTGCCAACGCTTTTAGCTTAGCGGCTACAGTGAAGATTTCAGCTTAAAAAGGGTCAATTCAATTGAAAACTGATCGTCAAATAATGATGAAAATCAACAATCGAACAATGCAAAATCAACCAGATTACAAAGGTACAAAGCTGACCAACATTTTATTGAGCTTCTTCCAGACATAAAGAGCTTTCACACATCCTCTAAGTGAATGTGCTGATACTTTAAGCCATATTTTTAGCTTGAAAAAGAAAAAACTTGACAGGTCAAAGGAAACTCCTCTCTCACCAGTATGAGTGTTGCATGAAAACTGATTGCGCCATGTTGCGCCATTCTCTAGAGCTCTCTGTAACCGACGGACTGCATGGCACGTCTTTATCAGAACTAGAACCAGGAACAAAAACTCATGTGATGCAACATCTCAGGAAGTGAGGGTCATCAGTCCTTGATATTGTATTCACTTATAGGCACACATTTACACATAGGCTCTGATGAAACATCAGTAGTTTCTAGTGGTCAGTAATGGTGTCTTTTTGGGCACACATGAGTTATTTGACTAATAAGTGGTTGTCTAATAAAGAATTTAGAAATGCTTTGTAAATTAAATTTTTTTGTGTTTTGCTTTCGTAGTTTTCCATGATAGAAGGCTCATACTTAATGATGGATAATTATTGTCGTGGCATCTTCACTATGCACTGGACTTTAAGATAGCAATGCAAAATATGGACCGCATATTTGATTCACATTTTTGTGTAGTTTGCACCTGTAGTTTATGCACACCTGAGGGTAAAGACTAAGAATTAATAAGCAAAGATGGGTTATTTAATTCTTCTTCTTCGTTTTAAAAGGTAAGAATCTGACAAGACAGTTTTAAAATCCCTGTCGTAGATTTTAACCCAAAAAATGATTTAATTTTTTTTTTTTAAACTTCCTTTGAACTCCCCTTAAATCAGCCTCCACTGCAGCTTATCTCTAATTCCCACCCCGGGCAGACGACGATAATAATAGTGCTTCACAGACATGACTCACTTCTCATGACAGAGGGAAGGGCTCAGGGTGAGACTGTCCACCCAGAGATGACAACTTCACAACTGCCCACAAACTGAAATAATACGCTCCTGTTCTGTTAGTCATGTCTCTGCAGAATACCACTAAGTACTCGATAAATGTGTGTGTGCGTTTATGTGCTGAAGCAGCAAGAAATGGCTCCTCACTGCAGTCACACACCATTTCGACTTTGATTCAGATTTTGCACCTTTGCAGAGTAAAGTAAACAGTTATTGTTGTGTTTGTTCTGTGTAATGAAACTGTACAGCGTCCAATAAATCCCCCGATAAAGATTATTTTTGGTTGCAGCATAAAAGAGTGACGTCTAGTCACAGAATATCAGAGGCGATTTAGGGATTTTTTTTTAATGAGGTGTCTTGGCTGCGGGTCACAGTGGACTAATGAGCAGAGGCACCGCACATCTATCAGGCTGTGTGTGTGTGTGTGTGTGAAAGTGAGGTCTGTGGATGAGATAATGTGCATCTATATCAAGCAGAATGTACATGAGTCTGTGCTTGATATAGTGGTAGGTTCTGAGTATTTCTTGAGGGAGGATGGTGGTTTATGACCTCCTTCGAGAGTGCTAATGTTTTTTACGACTCACAATTTATAGTGTACATTTAGAAAGAATTAAATGACAATGTTGTTGTCAGATTGATGTGACTTTTACATAAAACAATTTTCTCCTGCTTATGGGGTCCACTGCAGCCTGTCCCTCGCTTTGGGTAGAAGGCCTGTTGTGTCCATTTTGTGTTCTAATTCTGAGCAGGTTTTGTAGTTTTTTACACCACAAAGTGACAAAGATGTCAAAATATACTATATTCTAGTGTTTATATACACTGTATGTACATTATACTTACAAGTTGTTATCTTTATTTACATGTTTATGTTTTGAAATGGAAGAGATTCATACTGAAGATAGATATTGTTAAATAGCCTCATTAACATCAAGTTACAAGTTATAAATCCTTGTAAAAACTCTCTAACTTAAATCAGTTTTGGTCACTAGAAGGCAGACAAACTCCAAAACAAGCATGACAGACACACACCTGTCATATTATAACACTGTTTCCCACACATGAACTTTACTTGGGTGGTCTCCAAATATATTTGGTGACCCATTTTAGCAGTCTATACTTTTATTTGTTTTTATCCCACCGAGAGAACGGTGCCACCCGCGATCGATTAACTAGTGGACAATCTGCCCTAACTCTTCCCCTCCCGTCTACTGTCAATCACATATGCTCTGCAGAGAGCATCTGGTATTACATCCCTCCTGTAATCCACTGACTGTGATGTGACCACTCCTATTTAATGTAGGCCTACTTATGCCGTTGTTTTATACAAACTTGTCCTGTTAATTGTGATGTCGTTAGGCGCACGTTGGCTTGGGTCGGCTAACAAGCCCCATAGAATCAAATATAGTGATGGATTTCAACCAAATCCCTCGATGTTGATCATTGTGAGAATACTGTTGGGATGTCTATTGGTACTTTGACAAAACATTAACACAATGAGATTTTTGATTAATAATTAACAGTAATGTGGATAAAATGACTAAGTGGGTAAAAACAAGTACTAGAACAAGTAGGACAGTCTGTTAAGTTAAGAAAATGACATCATTTTAATGTAATGCAGCCTTTAAAACCAGGAAAAGACAACACACACAAACATCATGATATAACAATAATTAAAATTGAAGATGATCGCTTATATCATGATAAACAAACTAAAAAAATGTTAGTGCAGTTGGTAATAGCATTAAATAATGCACATCACAAATGATTTATCATATTTATGTGTAATTCTCTGGTGTTAGAGCATTGTGCCGAGTTTTTCTCAGATACAATGTGAATTTTAATACATACTGATAAACTTTCTTCTCTGTAACTCATTTTGTGATGTTGCTCTGGGTAGTATCTGCAGAGGAGCCTGTTTTTCTGCCTATTCATTGAAACTTGTCCACAGTTTATCCTCATAGCGCTGGTTCGTGTGCACGGCAGAGAGTGAACTAAGATAAAGCCCCCGGGCCTGTATGTGATTTTAAAGTAATTTAAAATATGTTCTGCATTTTCTGTTGCTGCAGCCGGAGAAAATGTATCTGTTGACTTTATGATAGCCGCGGTTGTGATCCAGCAGCCTTCTGCAGTCTTTGAGGTTATAATGGAAGTTTTACATGAGAACTATTTTCAATTAACTGACATACTTATCACAGCTCACAAACACATGCACAATAATAGTCTGTTCTCAGTCCTCATCTTCTGTATGACAAACCTGATCCCTCCCCATCTTTCATTTTTTCCAGTCACACTTCCCTCTTCAGGCCCATTTATAATTTAGGACGCTTCTTTTATCTCTTTTCTGCCACGTCTTTTCACATTCCTCCAAACCTCCCTCACGCAGTAGGTGAAAAGTGCAGGAGTGCCGCAGCAAGCGATGAAGTCATGTTAGGTCCAAGACTCATCGGGATGTTACCTGTGTCAACTTCAATCCACTTGTGTTAGTTACACCTGACATCAAAGCCAGCTTGCTTGTAACTTGGTGTGACCTTGACCTCTTAATTGGTTTTGGATAAACACTAAAAGACCTTGTCAGCTGGATGGAGGGTTTAGGGTGACGGTAGGGGACAGTGAGGTAGAGATAATAGATTTGAGGAAGCGAATAAGGGACAAACAAGGCTTTTCTTAAGATATTTATAGATCAATTACCTGGGAAAACATCAGGCCGAAGCTAATTGTCAGCTCAGCAATATCAAATATAAAGGAAGTTGTAAATATTAAAACTTAAGGTGATGAGACGTGAGGTGTAAGTCATCGATTGCTACATAAAGCATAATCCTGACTACATTCACAATGAATACAGTCAGCTGAAGCTTAAAGTGATGCAACTAATGATTACTTTCCTAATGGATTAATATGTTATTTTTTTCAACTAATATGTTGATTGTCTAGACTTTAAGCCTTAGAAAAGAGTGAAAAATGCAAAGAAGTCCCAGATGATGTCTTCACATTCGACTGTTGTCCAGCCAACTGTCAGGGTTAACAAAAAAGGGACACACAAGACACGCACAGACGCAGAAAGGTGAAGAGCAAAAAGCAAGCTTTTATGATAAGCTGAAAACCAAAGTCCAACAGATCCAAACAAAAAATCAAAAATGCGTGTAACAAAATGGCTGGCAACAAAAACAGGCAAGAAGTAGAATCCAGGAAACTGAACAGTAATACAAAAACAGAGGACAAACCGTAAAGCCATGGAGACAAATCCAGAACAGGAGAAACGAGGAATGGGGAACAAATACAAAAACCCAGGCGACGCATGACTAAAACAGCCAAAGTGACCTAGAGTAAAAGAAAAACACAAATACACAGGTACTGATTAACAAAGGAAACACTAGTGTACAGGGAAACCATAACCGTTCTATCACCAAAATGATAAAACAGGAGCTTTCCAGATTATTTCTCTTTTGTTGGCCACATGAAATGTCAACGTGATCAGATTTGATTGATAAACCTCTCCACAAAATATTCCTAGATTGAGTGTAACCTGAATTCGTCCTCTGTCCTCTCTCATCTCCTTGTCTGTGCTTGCTTCCCTGACAGCCAGATTGGTCCAGAGGGAGACAATTGGCTGGGCGGGTATATTACAGTCATCTATCAGTCACACATTCCTAAATGTGCGAGCCGATATCATTAACCTGTTAAGAACTAGCCTCTATTTTGTGTCTCTGCTCGATAATTAACAGAGTGTATCTCTGCAACTGCAAGGTCTATTTGAATAATCGAGGTATCATAATAAAAGGGAACGCTTGAAATATTTGTTCAGATGTGTAAGTATAAGAATATACTGTATGTCACTGGGTCTGAGTAAATTAAGTTGGCACACACCCTGAGGTAGCCTTCTGATCCCTAGCAAACCATAGCAAAACATCTGATCATTACCTCTGCCAATTGTTATGCTAATAAAGCGAATCAGAACAAAATTAGAGAGGTTTTAGTGCACAGGCAGAATCTCCAAATGTGCCATTTTGGCACATTTTGGAACGTTTTAGCACCATCTGTGCCATTTACCAGGTACCAAACAATATATTTCAACATAGGTGCTCAAAAAATAGCCATATCGGTCCTAACAGGTAGAGGTGGAACTGTAATGTTTCATATTCTCATATTCTTCAGAAGAAGTCGCCTCAAATTAAACAGAGTGATCACAGACTGGTGTAAATGTGCATCTGATCGCATCATCTTTAGTAGCAGGTAAAACACAGGTGAAGCTAATTTGTTAATGAGGGGTCAGTTCAGTTAAGTGCTTCAGTGAGTTAGCATGAACTTTACCAACTGAACCCTAAATGTTGTTGGGAATTGAATTGAATACACCTGTGCTTTTTCCTTGTATAACAGGTCTATTGATGGAAATCGGACGTAATCCGTTACAATAGACTGTAAATTACAAATAGTATTCTCATATTCTTTCATTGAGAGTATATGATTAAATCCAGTTGCAATTTGCTATGACTGGATTTTCTAAAACATTACGACAATGTTGTGTCATCAGGTGCAACAACGGACAAGAACTTTGCAAGCATTTGTGCCTTAGTTACATCAGACAGATTTTCATCAGCAATGATGGTTGTTTAATGGTGTGTTCACCACCAGCGAAGGGAGTTTGACTACGGCATCATTTGTGCTTATTTGCGTTACTCCTGGGAGTGTGTAGTTGCTTCTACCTGTGTGGTACCAGTGTGTTTGCATCCAGGTCAATCACTGAACTCAGCACTCTCCAGAGACTCTGTTTCTCCCTCTTTTTCCCCCTCTTCTCTCTGTAACGTCATGTTCAACCCTGCTCTGGTTGGCAGTCAACATTACAGCACATAAACAAGCGACAATGGCGGTCGAGTCCACAGATCATTTCTACAGTCAGGTTGATAAATGGGAGTGAAGATAAATCCACTTTTCAATCCCCATAATTAAGAGTAATATTAATTTAAGTGAGTTCTTACTCGTCAGTAAACGGCTCCTGGTGTTTATTCCTCCAGAAGGACTGGCTCTGCACGTGACTCTATTCTCCAGAAATTACATATTGTGCATTTATTAGAAACAAACGCTGTGTTTTCACAATTAATCTCTTTGAATAGATTTATACTTATATTGTTTGATACCTAAAATTCTTACTATCATATTGATCTTTCATCATACAAATAATGATCTATCTTCAGTAGTTTAGTGCTGAGGAAAAGGGAGCCGTCTGAGTGCTGCCTGATCATCACAGAGCTCCTGCTGTTTGGAGAGGTATTTCCAACTCCTAGAAGTTTGGCAGGAGCCAGAGCTCTCTGTCTCTCCTTCCTGTCAACATTTTTGGAGGAGCAATTAGCTAACCTCACCTACATCACCAGCTGCTTAAGGGCTTGAACATTTGCTCAGTGCACTGCATTAGCACAGTTGCTTTGCTGTTTGAAAGGTCTACTCAGATGCAATGTACATTCAGTACATTCAATACTGTTTATTATCAGTGGCCCAGGCTGCAGAGTGCATCAAGTTGAAGCTCCATGTTTCAGTATTCTGGTCACTCATCGATTTAACTCCCAGTTGATTCCTGGCAGAGCTCTCAACCCTCCCTCTCCACACATGCACTGAGAAATTCATAAAATATACAGTAGTTTGACCACTTACACTTTATAGCACGGATCAAAGGATACAATATACATCTGTGATACTGCAAGTCAGCAGCAAGTGTGCGGGTTATAATGAAGTTATATCCAGTTTTAATATTAAGTTAGTTAGTACGGCCTCATTACCAGACTTTTCGAGTGTGTGAGGAAAACCTCCCAAAACTCTTATTACTCCGATTATGCTTTTTTTCTCCTTTTTTCTCCCTTCCCTTCAGTGTTTTATAGGTTCTTGTTCATGTAAAAGATCTTGAAAGTTAAAAAACCCAAAGTCCGCACCAACAGAAGCTCCTCTCTCCCACAGAAAACACTGCTCCTGAAACGCCTCATCGGTAGTCCCGCCTTTAATTCTGTGACTTTGTGACGTCACGCTACGTCACCATGTCGCATATTTGCTAAACCTATGCCTAGCCGCTAGTTCGGCACGTAAGAATTTATTTAGCACAGCTGCTTTGTTGTTGTAGGCGGTGCTGGGTCAGGCGTGTGTGAGCTGACCAATCAGAGCGTTTCAGACAGAGGGGGAATACAACGCTGCAGCACTGGACAGTATGAGAAAACTTGTGTGTTTTTTGAGCATTAAAGCATGTAAATCTATCCTAGTAGTAACCCAAATTTAAATTCTGAACCTGAAAATGAGGATAGTATGTCTGATAGTGATAGTATGTGTGTGTATTTGAACTCAAAAGTCCTCAGACAGAGAAAGTGTCATTAGTGAGTTAAGTGAATACATTTTGGTGAATCAAGTTAATATTCGTTGTTAAAAAATCAGTGATTCGAGCTCACAAAGATGAACCAGTCTCGTCTCTATACCTCTCTGCCTGGTTGCCATGGTTATGTTCATACTGAATGACACCCTTAATACATTTTTCATCCTTTTCATTCTGCAAAAACAGCAGGCACCAAAAAGCTTTCAGAGATCATGTTTTATCATCGTACTTGAATGTAAAACAAACAAAATAATTAGAGCTAGTTGAGACAGATGGTGATGTTTTGCCAAGCAAAGGTTGACATCTGTCAAAACAGCTTAAAATCAAGGTTTTAGTAGATGCGTTATTCTCTGTTTACCGCACTGTGAAAAAAAGGTTGTAAAAATAATTTTCCTGTCATAAATTCTTGAAAGAACAACCAGGAGTATCATAAATACAATCTGACAAAGTTTCCCGAGTCATTAAAAGTTCAATCTTACAGCTGAAAGAGCAACAACACTTTCATGTTGTTGCTCTTTTTATGTTGTGAAGATAAAAATCAGTAAGCACCACCTGACTGTGACCTGAATATTTCTTGCCACCACAGGGCATCATTAGTTCCTTTTGAGCAAATCTCAGTCTTTGCAGAAATTTTATAGTTCGTTTTAATGCCGTCACAAAAAAGTCATACGGTAACTCAGTGAGTGTCTAAACAAGTCTCCTGAACCTGAATCAGGTTTCTTTATTAAGCTTGAAATTAATTTCATAAAAGTCTCAGCGCTTTCAGTTGAAGCAGATAGATGCTTTCAGTAAGAATAGTTCTGATAGACTTCCTTAAGATAAACACCACAGCAGACAGACAAAGGTAGCAACATAGCGGAGCATTTATCAGCAAAAGTGGCATATATATATATAAGGAAATTAACTAGATTAACTGACGTGTGCAGTTTTATCCCAACAGTCACACACTGGAAAAGGATGTAAAACAAGTAAATGAGAACATTTGAAATGCACCAGCCTTCAAATTTGACTTGTTTTTCGCAGAGAATGATGAAAATAAAAATGTCATCAGTGTTTGTGGTTGTTAGTCGGCCAATTTCAGTCTGAACTAAAAGTAAAACATAAATTCTGCATCTTGTTATGTTTTAAATGTTTAAAACATTAGTATTTCCAGCATTTGTACCTCAGAGCCTGAAAGAAGGATGCCCGTCTGTAAGTGTGTGCTTGAAACGCGCATATCTTATCTCTAGTGTAAACATTAACTGGTCAAGCACATTTTTAATTGCTCTAGTTTGTGCAAAAAGTTCTTGTGGGAGACCTAATTTGGTTGCATCCAGACTGAATTAATTTGGCATTCATAAGAGTAAGATTTGAATGTCATTAACGAGACATTATTCCTCCAGATTATGAACTACATTTGGCTTGAGGCAGAAATGTAGGTTTAGAAATATATATTGTTATAATAGCAAAGAGTTGTTTACTGTCATCCATCTATTGATTCAGCTTGATGCGTCATTTCTGCCTGTTTCTCTCATCATATAGTCTGTAGGACAGTCCAGTCACTACTTAATTGGCTTTTTACTGCTGTCAACTGTGCTTCAGAGCTACACTGTTAATGGTTGCATTTGTAAGCTGCGTTAGACTCGCCTGTGTTAATTTAGCTGTCTCATGTGGTTTTGTTGTGAGTTAAGTGAGACTAACCAGTGACTTGCTTCCTTCAGTGCTCCCCATTAAACATGTCAAGATTACAGTTAACAGTTTATTGATCTGCAGCATCGCCCGATGCAATTCAGATGAGATTTAATGCACACAGGGGCCCCGCTGTCCAGATGAATGGATATCTTAAGTGTTCAAGTCAAAGTATGAAGCACTTAAACAACACACATGCTTAGTAAACCATGGAAGGTTTATTAAGCATGTCAGTGGTCCGAACCCTCCACTTGTCACAGCGTGCGTCTCAGCGTGAGCAAGATGAAGAGTGTTTTACAGTGAGGTTACATGACATGTTGAGTAAACAAACATGCAAAAGCAGCAGATGGTTAGCTTAGCGCTAGCGTAAAGACTGGAATTAGGGGCTTAAAAAACCTTTTAATTGTTGTTTATACACCTGTTTTTGCTTCTATTAAACAAACTAGATTAAACAAGTTAATTAGCAAGCTATAGAGGTGCTGGTAGCCTTGAGTTTGCTCATTGGACAGAGCCAGGCTAGCTGTTTCCCCCCGTTTTCTGTCTTTGTGATAAGCACAAACATATGAGTGGTATCTATCTTCACATCTAATTCATCTAAGAAAACGAATAATCGCATTTCCCAAAAGGTAAAACTATTCCTTTAAAGGTGCAATATGTACAATATTTTGTTAAAAACATTCAAAAATAAGCTAAAAATAACGAGTTGATGTTATGACGTCTGTGTATTGTGTCTACTGAAGTTAGCATGCAAACCAGCTAGACTGTCTTGTCCAGGTCCAGTGCTCTTCCCTGGCGTTCAGAGCTTCCAGTACGGACCACTAGCTGCACAGCTAACTGAGCTAACTAGCTAATGGCAGCAGTTAGCAGCAGTTAGCAGTTACTTCGGTGTTATGACCCCTTTTCGTTCAAAGTGTGAATTTGACAGGTGGCAATTCTTACCTACTGCACCTTTAAATAGTGTAGGCTGCAATAATTCTTTACTGCTGAGCTAGTCGCTTAATCCTTGAACAATTGACTTTTTTAATTAATCATTTTTTAATACATTTTGTGGCTACAGATTCTCATATGTGAGGATTTTCTGCTTTTTCCTGCTGTTTCTTTTTACAATTTCTTTGGCTGTTTGAGAAGCACAACATATGCAGATTGAAACCTTTACTGTCACTTTGAAATAAAGCAAAATTGCTAATAATACTCTTTTGCATTTTGCATTCAAATTTGACATTTATATACTAAATAGATAATCCATTAATCAGGAAAAAAAATATCACTGAAACAGTAATGGAGTCTCGTTGACAATAACATTTAATTGTGTTGAGTAGTTCTGCATATTCCATTATACAATGCTTTTACTGGATACTTATTTAGACTGCCTGGATAGTCATAGTCTGAGTCATGCCCATCAACTTTGTAAGCATATTAAGTTCCAGCATGAAGAGATCTTTAAGCATTTTTTGTGAGTGTGATAGCCTTGAATAAGAAGTAATCATAATCATTCGGTAACAAAAAATAAAAGACCATTTCAAGTAAAGCTGACAAAAACCAACCAGAAGATGAATTTGGTCGTCTCAGTCTCAGTCTTTATCCCTCCACTGTTCACTTCAAGTTCAGAAACACAACAAGCTGAGGTTAAAAACAGAGCACAGACAAAGCTGTTACTGAATGAGTCCGCGCTGTTAAAGTATGATAGTTTTTTCTACTTTCGGCCCACGCAAACGTGGAAATGTGTTGATGCTCGCAATTTAGTTTTGGTGAGGCAATGCGGTGGTGTAACCATGGCAACTAATCCAGTGCATGCACATGCAAGGCCACCCCTCATTTCACCACCAGCACTGCCAGACCTGACCTCCATTTACCAACAAGTAGAGATGTTTTCCAGCTGAAAGTTGCAAAATATCCCATTTTGATTCGCAGTACCAACTACCAGCACACAGTAAGCACATCATGGTCACATGGGAATAATGGGAAATGGCAAGAACAGGGGATGCGGGGTTTGTAGGCCTTTATGGAAATTTTAAATCATGCATTACCAGATACATTTTTAAGACGTTTTGTTCCTTGACCGGCCAAAGATGTATAACTTCTGCATGTAGTCTGAGCATATGCAAACATAAGCACAGCTGCTGTCTTTTCCATGTGCCACTGACAATCTGGTGTGCTAACAGAATGTGGGATGGTTATATAGGCTCCTTTTAGCACTGCAGCAACTGCCCGACACTCCTGATGTGTCATCTGTTTTCTGATGTGTGTGTGTGCATAGAGTAAGCCGACATGACGGTATCCAGAAACATGGGGAGGTGAGAGAGTAAGCAGTGTGACTGCCAGGCAAACACCAGCTGTTCTGCTCTGTTATGTGAGGTATTGCTTTCCAGGAACAGTGGATTGATCTTTGGAGAGAAGAGAAGAGGGTAGGGAAGCCATGGATCTCACCTGCACTTCAACATAAAGTCTGTATTTCATACAGTGTTTAGTCTGCTAGATGTTTTAGTTACATTTTAACTAGCAGTGCTCGGGAACAGGAGACCAACACGTGGGAAGCTTCTGTTTCCACACAGGGAATAACCAGTCTCAGCCAAATTTAAAAAGGAGCTGAATTCCTTTTGATTAGCACTGCCAGAGTTCATGGATTTACAGTACATTTGAAGTATATGAATCTGTATGTCAGAGCATGCAGACGCATTTATCTTCACATACAGACACGGCCTGTGTTTCTGTTGGAGACACATCATGTAAGACAGACTGTGTGAAGAGAGAGTTAGCTTTTGATGCTGACAGAGGAAGACAGAATATGTCTGTGGTTGCTTGCTGAGGCATGGATCTAATTTTCACGCCTCTATCCCTGAACACAAGTTATCCCTCCTTTAAGCTTAATTTGACAGTTGTCTGGGCTTTTGGGGCAGTTTGCAGCATCTGTTGTGTACTGAATACATTAAATACAAATTTCCTGTGATTGCAACTGTGTAGTATTGCATGAATAATATATCTGACCACACACCAACCAGTACTGGGGAAAGTCTACACTAAAGAGTAAACCATACCATAATGTCATATTGGCATTTCAATAAGGTTTCTTTTTTCTCAATAATTGTGACCGAGATATATGCTGAGTGAGACATTTTACACTTCAAAATATATATGTGTCAGTGCTTATCTGCTTATTTATAGTATGACATACGGTATATGCCAGATGCTTTAGTCTAGACTGACTTCTATCTGTTTTGTCTATGGTCTAAGGAGGGATATTAATTATCTTGGTGTAACCTCTTCTAACTGGCAACTACACCACATTTAAGGAGACCTATTGTGCCTTTCGGTTACATCCTCTGCTTATTTATGTGACTTTGTGACATCACACTATCTCACAGAGTCAAGCATTTACATAGTTTATGCATATAGCAGCTTGTTTGGCATGTAAGAATTGATTCAGCACAGCTGCTCTGTTGTTGTTAGCAGTGATGGCTCAGGCATGTGTGAGCTGACCAATCAGAAGAGAATGGGCATTCGGGAGGAGGGGTCTTAAAGAGACAGGAGCTAAAACAGAGCGTTTCAGACATGAAAGGGGAATACAGTGCTGCAGCACTGGACAATATGAAAAACGTGTGTTTTTTGAGCACTAAAGCATGTAAACCTATTTTAGCAGTAACCCAAAATGAAATTATGAACCTGAAAATGAGCCTAATATGTCTCCTTTAAATATCTTGAATCATTTAAAAACCTCCCGACTAGTGGCTCAGAAATCCGCCATTTACTTGCTTCAAACCCATCACCAAAACATCTCTTTTAGATTGCCTGCCTAGTCATTCATAGGGTATTGAACTGTGCAGAAGAAACTGTTTTTTCATTTCAACGTGCTTCCGCATGTCAAGTGTTATCGGCAATCAATATGCATTCACTTGATCAGTGTAATTAATAGGGGCTCTGGCAAGACTGAGTACATATTGATTTTGTTCTAAATGACCCGGGTGATTGGTCTGTGATCTGCACGATATCTGATACTTTTGAGTGTAGAAAGTGAAGAATCAGTTTAAGAGGATAAAAATACAGGGGATCATCTGTCAAAACAGTAATCTTATTATCTACAACTGTTCTGTGGACATAACCCAGAATTAAAAGCTGGAATTCTCCTTCATTTGATACAGTGCTGGCAACGATGACCCTTGCTCAATAACGGCGTTTCCTTAAAAAGACTCAAGATGTCTTAAATGTTTACCAGAAAGTCCTCAGAAATCTTATTTTCAATTATGATGATCTTATATTGAGAAGATGCTTATGTAGACCTATTAGAAATTGTTGTCCCAAAGAATAAAGTTATTTAAATACTAAACATGTCTCAGTCAAAAGGGTTTCAGATGTTCTCTGTCAAAGACTTAAAAAGCATTACATTTGATTTCAAAAAGTTTGCAGATACAATGAATTAATAGTATATTTATAGATATATAGATATTTTTAGCACTATGTTCCCCCATGTTAATGTTACTGCCTCCACTAGTGAAGTGTGTAAAAAAAAGACAAAAAGGAACCTGCACACTATAAAGAAAACAAGTACAACAAAACATTACTTACAGCATGCGAGTGTTAAAAATGACTAAAAACTGTGAGCAATTTGGTGTTATCCTGGAAATGTCTGTGTTTACCATGTTACCTAGTTAATGCCTCCAATAAAAATAACTTGTGCCACTCATACGTACAAAAGCCTTTTGTTAAAGAAAACAATCAGTTTCTGTTACTCATGCTCAGTGGTCCCCAGAGTGGGGGGCGCACCCAGAGCTACAAGGATGGGGCTTGACGAGGCTAAATGAATGAGGCTGAGTGAATGAGTGAGTGTCAATTTGTGCACAAGCTTCTCCTGAAGAGCAAAACATTTTGCTCCCTGCCTCTGTTGTCTGAGCCAAGGATTTAGATAATGACCAGATCAGTGTCAGAAAGCTTTCCAAGTAGATCTGCCTCTAACTATTTCCATGTCAAATTATCTCTGTGGCTCACTGCTTTTTTACTCCAGCGCATGCAGGGTCTTACCTGAGGGATTTATCTGTGCTTCATCACAGGGAGCTGACGGTTGTTACAGTCTCTGAAAGTAACAGATTATAAGACATTTTAAAATGTACCAATACCACACCTTATTTTTGGAAATGCAAATTATTTTTGCCTTAAATTATGACAACAGGAAACTTGGTGGTACGCATCAAATTTATGATCTTGTTTACTTATACCTTGAATCGATGGTTTTCTAATTTAAATGATTGAATGAATTTTATACTATTTCATGACATTTCTTTATACGGCAGCTTGTGTTTAACGTTTGAGAAGCTTGACTTATTTTTTAAGTATGTACCAAAGTACTGAGACTAAAACTCATATCATATTGGATAAAATATATGAATATATTTTAAGTAATACCCTGAAAGGAGTACAAGGTGGGATTAAATACTCGACATTGAAGCTAATGCCTCTGCCAAACATCTAGTTAGCCAATAAGATCCACATATTTTCCCTTGGAGCTAATGGCCCAAACAAGATCTTACTGGACTGGCAGACAGCAAGAAAGAGGACCCGAAGCAAAGTCATTTAGCATTATGTGCAAGCATGCAAGCATAAGAAGTGGAAAGCTCAGTTGAAAGTGTACCAGACGTACGGATGAAGTGCAGCAAGGCTCACTGATGTGAGTTTGTTTTTGTAGTGCCCTGTTGGCGTTTCTCCATGTCACTCTGGAACTGCAACAAGTGCTACAAACTGCTAGGAACTAGTGCTTAGCCAGACGCCACACCGTCATCAGAGCTTAAAAGAGCTCTGCAAAACTTCTGTATTGTGCTTGAAGCTGGTCGTAAGTTTATGTTAGCTGACATTTCTAAACTAATGTTAGCTACTGAGAGAGGAACTGAGGCACTAGAGAACCTGCAAAGTGGACAGTCATGAAAAGTCCGACTCCAGTCCTTTACAAAGAAACCCAAAGTCCAGCAGCGTAAGACAACTTAAAGGAGACAGTTTCAGGTTCATAATTTCTGTCTGAAACGCTGTCTCTTTAAGGCTCTCCTCCTGAATACCTAGTCTGCTCTGATTGGTCAGCTCACACACACCTGAGCCAGCACCGGCAACACCAGCAGAGCAGCTGTACTAAATGAATTCTTACGTGCCAAACTAGCCTCCAGGCTAGTGTAGCACGGTGACGTAGTGCGATGTCACAAAGTCACAGAATTCAAGGAGAGACCACTGACGAGGTGATTTTCACATCACAGTACAATCAGCTCACATATGGCCAATAAAAAAGTGATTCATACATGTAAATTGCTACAAATACTTACATAGAGCCTCATTGAATTTAATCTTACTAGTGATTGTAGATCTGAGGGTGAAGCAGCACAGATAACATTGGGTCAGTCAGGTGTTGACCGTTCCATTCTGGTACAAGCTAAAAATGTGAATTATAAACGAATGAACACTCCAAAGTCGGAACAGGAAAGTTGCTTCTTTGCTGGAAAGGGCAAAGCATTACTTCAGACTTGATATAGCTGGGAGGTAATCAATTTTGAGGCACCCAGCATGCAAATCATGAAGTCACTCTTAAAATGTCAAGAGTAGCTGGATCATTGGCTTTTAAGAGGAGACGCAGTCAGGCATCGCTGGCGTGGCAGTGAAATTAAGCATTTCGTGTTTTAGGCCGCCATGGGTGAGCATGTAGAAAGAAATGGAGTGGACAGATAATGGTGCCTGTGGCACGACACATGTGGCGTTTGCTGAGGAGGAGGAGGAGGATATGAGTTGCCAATAGTGACTGAGAAGGTTGTGATGGAAAGGCATGAAGCAGTCAAGAGCAGTGCCGTTGACACCCACCCACTGCTCATAAGCATTCATTTAAAACAGGATAGTTGGTGGTGCTGAAGGATGCACTGAGGTCTAAATGGATTAAAAGGAGAGAAACGCCTGCTTCGTTAAAAGGAAGTAATGAAGTGTGTCTGCTCCTCTCAGAAGCTCAGTGCTCTTCCTCAGGCAGCAGTGATTGATTGCACTGCATACACATCTTCATGTCATGCTACAGCCTCTCTCATGTTTGTCTGCTGCTCTCACTGTGTGCTGTTGTTGATTTTCATGCATCAGAATGACTTTCCACTTGTCTCTCTGTTGTTTCCCCCTGATCCTCTTGTTCCTCAGACTGACGACACAAGCCTTTTAAAACCTGTTTCTTTTTCATCTGCTTTGCTTTCAGTGGTACACGCTGTAGCTGCAGAAGTGGATCCAGCACAAGCAAACGATGCACAAAATGGTGTTTTCTGACACTTTCTTTGCATCTTCGGTGTCTGAAACATAATGTTCAGCTCGATGTGCTGCATTGATTTTTTTTTTTTAAGAATAATGCAGTAGCTTTGGGATCCTCATTGGCAGTTTTGAATGTGAGTATATGAGTATATATTAAGCATCCAGGTCACATAAATGTGCCAATACTGCTTGTGAGCATACACAACACAGGATTAAACAGTGTTAACATGTACAGGCTGTACATTCAGACTGTAGTACTGCAGAGAAACGCAGTGAAGCTCCACTGCTCCCTGTGAGGCTGATGACCTACTTTTCCACTCCAGGCGATAACATACTGTACCGTATCCAGCCATGTAAAATTCCTCTATCGCTTTCCTTTCTGCATGTGAAAAGGGTTTTAAATAGGGGGGTTGGGGGGGATGCAGCTGCCTGGCTGACTTGAAACACCTGTGTGTTGCCTGGATGTAGTGATACAGTGAGCTAAACTAGTGTTTGTTGCTGCTGGCAGCCTGAAGCTGCATGAAATAATTCAAAGACTGCCGCTATCTGCAGGTCAATAAAAGGAGGATGGAGAAAGGCTTGATTTCAGGCTAGGTAGAGAAAAGAGGAAGCTGTCAGTAACAGCACTTCTGACTGAGGGCGATGTACTAGAACCAGCTGCTTTGTAAAATAAAATAAAAAAAACAGGTCCACTTAGTGTCTTGGATTAACTTGCACATACGCTAACATGCACAGTAGCCGAGCCTGATCAATGTGGCTCTCCAACTGGCGCCACCTTCAGGTAAAATGTAAAATGTTTTGCCCCACCAGTGGTAATCATCTAATCGAGTTTTTCCACCGGCATTCCTGGCTTTTCCGGTTTTACTTTAACAAGTTGAGCCGAGCTCGGACCTTCTCCGCACTGCATCCAAAACACGCCCGCCACACCTTCTAGGGGGCCGTGGTGACGTTTCACGACCTCGGCCAGCCCGTGACAACCCCCTTCTCTCCATCTCACTCAACTCGTGTCTGTGGAGGACACCTGAGGGAAAGGCATTTTCAGTTTCTCTCTTCGATGTCCCTGGTGAAAACAGGATTTCCTGATTGTCCTCCATCATAATAAAAGCTTTTAAATGACTAAGTAATTAAAGAATTTAATGTGTTTGCCACAGAATTAATGGAGCTTTGTTCGTGGTTTTTTTCAACATGCTGCAGAGAGAAGGAGTGTTTACCGCCACTCCTCTGACCACTACTCAAGACAAGCAAGTTGTCATGTAATGAAAAGGCAAATCCCTGCCGCGCTGGGCTGATGTGCTTTCACACCTACAGTAATCTGTTTGGTTTGGTTAACACAGTCCCTGGTGTGTTTTCCCAGTTAGTGCGATGATCAACGTTTTTCTGCTGCACTGTTCTGTATATGAGATACAAAGATGGAAATTGCTGTTCTGACACTAGAGGTAGTAACAGCCGAATCAATGTTTGTGTAAAAGGAGTGTGGGACAGGGGTGTGGCGTCTGTTGGTTGTGAACATGAGGACTGTGACCATCACTGTTGTCAGAGAAGGTACATATTAGGGTGGGTTAACAATAGCCAATTACAGTTTAGCTTCAAGTTGATAAAGTTTCCGCAAAAAAGAAAAGAAAAAAGACGGTAAAAGGTCGAAAATTACCTGAAAAACCCTTGAATGCCAATCTTTGTTTTTGAATATTATGTTATTTGCACTTTCAATCAATCAAAAAATGACATTCAATACTGGATTCAGATTCGACAAATGCTATTGAGCATCAACCAAACATCAGATTTGATGTGTCCAGATTAATTTTTTCTTTTGTGGGACAGGAATAAAACTGTACTCACAAATGATCTGATGTCGGCAGAAACCTAAATGCTGGACACGGCTTATAAAATAACGTCACGTTTGCTTGTGTCAGTCAGCTCCATCAGAACACTGCGACAGCACTTTAAATAGCAACGGCTTCATTGTTTTGTATTCTGCTCAGTGTCATCAATGCCCAGCGGAGGTTAACCTTTAAATGGCTGTAAAAGCTAGTTGGATGTGAACAGTCGTGACACCAACGGGTGGGGGGAGCTACGCCAGGATGAGAGAGAAGGAGGAATCGTGTCACAGCCAGGCCAGTGAGTCATTCTCCCGTGGCAGTCGCTTAGACAATAGATGGCCTATGACGCTGGCATATGCTCAGATGTGTTCATGTCCCCGCAGAAGAAAGGCAATGGCAGTGGGCTGTGTGACACAAAGATGTGAAACACGGTGCTTGTGACTGCAGACCTCCCAGGGAAGCTGTGATATTGTGTTGAAATAGAAGAATGGATTTAAGACGTTGCCTGTTTGTGTGTGTGCGTCACTTCAAAAATCCTCTGCTGAGTTGTTTCTCTTCAGCTGCAGTAAGTTATCCAAATATTAGGTTGGAAGATTTGCTGCTAGCAGCATGACTGTAGGGATGAGGGTATCGGTAAATTAGTCCATCAATTTAGTTTAGGCTAATACATCTCAACAGCTGTTTGTTGGGCTGCCATTGATTTTGTTTCGTACAAACATTCATCGCTCCCAGAGCAATTAAGCATTTGTTCTCCCATCTAACAACATTAGCAGGTAAATTATTTATTTTATCCAGTGAAATGTTTCAACATTTACTAAATGGATCGGCACACGGTTTGGTACAGACAGTCATGAGTCTATAAGACAATTGATCCATGAGTTTTCCTCGAGCACCACCATGAGGTTGACATTTTTGTTTGGTGAAAGGTTTCAGCAACTTTTAGACAATTAGCCATGAGATTTAGTACAGACACACATGACTTCTCAGGATGACTAGTCTACCTTGTAAACCAAATATCTGTAAAACAACAACATTCCCATCAGCCTCAGCTGTACTTAGTTAAAGGGTAACTCACATTAAAGTGTGTTTACAGGTCTTGGGGAGTACTATCGCATATAAAAGCTATATAAAGCCTTTCTTTTGTGGCTCGAGAGGAAGCTGTATGTAATCTGATAAATTACCTCCAGTGATGTCACTCAAGTTGCATTGTTGGTAATGTAGGCACCAGGGTTTGAATAGAAAGAAGAATGCGTAGTAAAAAAAGCGATATCTCTGGTTCTGCTGTATCAATATTGATTATTTGTTCTTCAACTGTGCATAATGAGTCCAACAGTGTTATAGAGTGTAACACAAGACCAGTGGACTGCTTTTCAAAACCTGGCGCCTACATTACCCACAATGCAACGTTACCACAGAGTGAGGCAGCAGGCAGTTTGTCAGATTACATACAGTGCTGAGTAGCAAACATCAATATGCTAATATGCTAAAACATTATACCTGTATAACATCAGCATGTTAGCATCTTCGTTGTGATCATGTCAACATGGTGATGTTAGCATTTAGCGTACAGCCTCACAGAGCTAGCATGGCTGCGGTAGACTAAATCATGTTACCGCCAGACTGCGGTAGGGGGAAATTGAGGCAGTTTGGCTTCACACTGCTGCTGATCCAGCACTCTCACTTCTCGTATGGAATAAATCTGTGCTGTTTGTGTGCCAGTGTGTGTGCACACACAGACATAGGACATTTTGAAATACATGTATGCTGTTCAGGACTGATCATAAAGACAACGCCATCAAAAGTCAGTGATACTGTAAATGCACAGATACTTGTGAAATGTATGCATGAGAGCTTGAAATATTTTCCTCTCTCATTTTTAAGTGCTGAATAGTTTTACAGTCCTTCCAAAATGTCCCATTCATACCCAATCTTTATATTTTCTTTCACTGGGATCAAACTGGATTTATAGTATTAAAAGAACGATTTGTGACTGCTAATGAACTTCTGATGCGTTTCAGCCACCCTTATGCTGTAAAATACTCTGCAAAAGTGACGTACTCAGCCTCCCGTACCGTTTTCGCTTTTCATTTCACTCGTAGCTGCTGTACTTGCAGCTGAACTCTGAATTTTTCAGCAAATTGGCAGATAACCTGCGATGAATATTCATGAATTTATCCAGCACTCTTGTTAGTCCTCATCCCACTACTTTTTCTCTCAACCAGCACCCCTGATGCTCAGTCCTCTCACACATGCCACATTCTCTGCATCGTCATCTTCCCCCTCCATCTCCTGCTTATTGTCACTATGTTTTTCCACCTTCACTGCCAGTGTCTCCGATCTGTCCTCCTTAACTGTATATCAATAAGAATGCTTTCTCCTCTCGCCACTGTCCTCCATCTCTTTCTGTTTTATATTGTGATTAATTACGGATAGGGTCTTTTTATTGGATAGATGCTGGTTTGCCTCTGCTCAGTTTCTCCACACCTACAGGGTTAAAGTGGTACTGTGTCAGCTTTTCCGGAGGGAATCTGTGCCCTGTGAGCTACACCACAGCAGTTTTTACCACCTCCCTGTTGCACCCAGCTATTCTGAGCAATGTGACTTACCTTGGCCTCAAGCTCATAATTAAAGCATGTGGATCAAATACAGATCATGAAAAGTCAGGTGTTGCTGATGCTTTTTGATTGTTTTTTTTTGCTATATCTTCTGCATTTCATTTCTCACAGTTTGGACAGGCTAACTCCCATCTCACTGCACTCACAGGCAGGGATTCTCATTTCCACATCTGTCAGTGTGCAAGGCTTGTGTGAAGTACATTTCATCATCAGAGGGTGTAAAGGTAGGCCTTGTGTGCTAATCTGCTTACCTCCAGGTTTCCACTAGAGCCCGACTGTTGCACGATTTTTGGGGCTGGTGTCAGTACTGATATTAAGAAGCCAAAAATTCAATATATTGGCCAATATACACATATCTTTTGCAGTGATCCTTCAAATGCGGTTGGCAAATTGTGAACATGATATGTAACAGAGGCAGGATATTATATAGTTTTACAATATAATGTATCAGTGGATATATTTTTCCTCATTATAATCTTTACAAAAAAGTTTTCATATTGCCGCATATTGGACAACATATACTCTATGATAGGCAAATATCGGCCAACAATATCTGCCAAGGAATATATCAGTCAGGCTCTACTGTCCACTACGTTACAAAAAGCTATGGAATAGGCCTGTTCATGTATGGAAAAGGTCCTCCAAGTGAACTGCAAAAAAATATATAAATGAACCATGTTTCTGTGGTGTCCGTAGTTGTCCACGTATGCGTCTGTTTGGGAGTATTCATGCACTAAGGGCTGGATTGGAGGTACGCAGATGTCCCCACAGAGCCTACGTGTACACCCTCTGATGACAAGATTTAGGTCTCGTGAGGGACCCCAGCGGACCCTTGTTTGCTCAGAAACGTTGAAGTTTTGCCTTAAATCTTCTTGCTGGTCTCCTCTGAAAGACATGGAGTCATGTCGCGACAAGTAGCCTCACTAGGTAAAGGTAACGCATGTGGAGGTTCACAATTTCTCCCAAGTATCCAACACTTTTATGCTTCAGTCAGTTAGGTAAAACTATTTATATATTTGCTTGATTAGTGTGATATTTTGTAAAATATTTGATTTACAGACAGCAGAGAGAATCACTTTTGAGGAGCTTAAAGCAGAAAATACTCATCATGTTGTTTGCCTGATAGATAACCTAAAAAAGTACTAAATTGTCAAGATTGCTGCTATGAATTTTCTTTCAATTTACTTATCATTGAATCAACAATCTGTCTCCACGCAATAACCCAATGCTCCACGCTTGTTTGTAGCTCAGATTGATAGGGCTGGTTTACATGTGGTCGACCTTATCTGCTGTGAGATTATGTGTGGATGTTTGTGTGCTTGCCAAGATCGAGATATCTTCTCAGTCTATGAATGGAGACTTTGTGTCATCAGCGGTGCTTCACTGAGACCGTGGCCAAGTTGTCATTGATGTGAGTGGGCCTTTGAGGGTACTGAATATAGTCAGAGAGATGGTTCTGTTTTCTTAAAGCCCGGGCACTTTTGATCCACATGCTGCAAATCACGTTCTGACTGTTGTGTTCTCACTGAACAACCAGTTCAGAAGAATATTTGGGGTTGCAGAAAGAGGGGCTGCCGTTGTCTTCTTATTGCCAGAGAGTGATTCTGGGTCTGTTGTAACAACACTAAAAAGAACGAGCTTGTCCTCTCTGCCAGCACAGCACACAGAGGGATCTTTGTATTACTAATCAGTCCTCATTGCTGCTCCAACTCTGTGGAAGCGAAGGGCTTCATCTACGGCGGATACATCTGTTTGGAATATTCTGGAGATTTGTCCAAACTAAATGTTTTTGCAATATTGTTTAATGTTCTCTGCTGGGTAGATAAAACTGTGTTAATATCCTGCTCAGAGGCAATTTATTAGTCCTGTACAGCAGCTCTTTGTCCCCTGATGATTAGCATGGCAACTGTCTTCAATGTTTGTTTGTGATTTAATGATGAGACAGTAGTTTGTTGGTGTCCCATCAGGATAAATTCACATCCTGATTGTTTGTTACCATGAAATATTTAATAAGTAACACTGTTTACCGACTTTAAGACTTGAAACACATCTATCCAATGTGTTCAGAACACTACAAATGAACGTATCATTTTCTCACTTTCATTCAGCTAGTTATTTGCAGTAGTGTGTAGGGTCCTTGACTATGTCTGTACTGGAGGTACACACTTTACAAATCATGAATTTACACTGATCAGCCAACACATTATGAGGACTAACAGGTGAAGTGAATGGATCATCTTGTTACAATGCAGTGTTCTGTTGGGAAACCTTCATGTGGATGCCACTTCACACACACCAACCACCCAGACACCATTGCAGACCAAGTACACCCCCCCTGGGCACGGGTGCTCTCTGATGGCAGGGCAATACATCACGAGTAACTGGAGGAACAGGACAAGGCAGCGACCTGGCCTCCAGATCCCAATTCAATCGAGCATCTGAGGGACATGTCAGAACAAGTACAGTCCACGGAGGTCACGCCATATAGAACGTTCCATTTGAAGTCAGAAGTCTTCCAAGTCAACACTTTCAACTAGAATGCCTCCTGAAGTCGGACCAACCCTGACTTCAAAATCCAATCCCAAGTCTTACAAACAGTTCTGTCTAGCTTCTATCTGTGGACGTGTTGCTTCTGTGTTTGTATGAGCAAAATGTGTTTTTAATCAACTGGCATTGTAAACAATAGCTAACAATCTCAAACCTGGCTAGATCTGGTATTCCAACTTGTTGTACTAGAACGCAGCCGACTCAGGTATGACTTCAGTCCCAGCTCCAACTTCCAACTTCTGAGATACCACCACTGATTGGACATGGCTCCGACCCATCGAGGAGGGGTGTTCCGATTTTGGCTCTAAGTCGAAAATCGATCAAAATTGGCTTCGATCATCAAATTCAAATCAGCGAAATGTAAATGACAGATGACCTGTTGATCTTTACAAATCCAGATGTGAGAGTCTAACAATGTCGTCAGTGCAAAAAAAAGAAATCAAAAATGTAATCGGATTATGAATTTGGATAATCTTGACACGCCTACCATTGAGACATGGACACAGGACCTGTGGGGGTGTCCTGTAGTGTCTGGCACCAGGACATTAACAGCAGATCTTAAAAGTCCTGTGGGTTGTGAGGGTGGGCCTCTGTGGATTGGACTGTGTGTGGTTGTGTGGTGTAGTTTTTCATTATAACACAGAGGAAGAAAGATAATTCCCTTTATTTTGATCTTGATTCATGATCAGTTCTGCCCTGAAGATGAATTATGAAATAATGTTTATAAAGCAGTGTTTACTCCCCTCTGGCTGCTGCGTTAAGATGACATGATAATGTAAAATCAAGAGTCAACTCCAAAGTTTTCCCCTGAAGCAGCACAACAACACGGCTTGTTTCTCCGAAAAACACCTTGAGCATGAAGAGCGAGGGTGCTCTCTTCTTTTTCGCTGCTACTCAGCTTCCTTTGGGAAACCTGAAATATTAATGGACGGGTTTAATTCTGGAGTCAGGAAGGTGACCTTCATGCATGTGTGTGTCCGCAGAGAGACCAGTATTCCACTTTCTACCACCCACCTTTTATCATTTAACAAGATGATGCTGAATTTACGTTGTTTGGTCATTTTTATCTTTTTAAAGGAAACTGTATGTATCCAGGTTGAGGGCATTCTGATAGAAGAGACTGCATAAGCCTTGTGATAAAACGCTCTGTTCCTAGACAAAAGGATGGCGAATGAATAGAAGCAGCAGCCTAGTTACATAATTTCATCTTGATTAGGTGTAGGTAGAATAAAAAGATTCTACTTAAGGATTCTCAGGTATCATTTTTCAAACACAAAAGGAGCAAAAAGAAAAGAAAAAGAAATCTTGTTTTGTGTGCTGGGTTGTTGAGACATGAATCATCTGGAGACTGATCCAGCTACCTTTCTGCCTTCCAGCCTGTCTAGCAGCAAATCATCATGAGACAGACATTGCTTTTACACCCCTCCCTCTGCCCTGTGTTTGTCCCTCTCTCTCAGAAAAGTGCTGGATGTGTGTGAACATGATGAGTGTTGACAGCATGAGGGGGCAGAGCTGCGGGTCCCACTTGCTCCTTCAGCCTCGAGCTGGGCTAATGTTTGTTGGCAGGGCTGGGTCAGGTGGCATGGTCCTGAAAGCACAAGGGACGTGCCAAAGACTCAGGCTTATTCGTTTTATCGAGATAACAACGGTTACGTTCTGACTTGTGAATTGCGTGCATGATGACGTCTCTACTGTGTCGCACAGACATCTTTTGCTCGGGTGTATCAGTGCTAATGCTCTTAATTTTAAATTCTTAATGGATCTTTAATTCTTTTTTTTTAATCCACAGAACTTTTCCTGCCATTGAGGTGTTAAGTGGGCATTTTCTTTGCAGTTAACAACCCATGCTAGTGGTTTTAGATTACTGACTTTAGATATTTTCTAGTATTCCCCACCAATTTTCAGATTGCCTCATATTTTTCTAGTTTTCAGGTTGATGCAGTTTATGTCTGGAAAATATGAAAAAAATAGGGCACCCTGTGGAAGGGAAAGTCATATTTTCATACAGTGTAACTGTACAAAGTGATTCGTATGTATACATGAGGTCATATTAAAGGTGCAATGTGTAAGAATTTTAGTTAAAAACATTCAATAAAGAACTTAAAATATGAAAATAAACGTGGAGAAATAAAACTTTTGATATCGTGACGTTTATGTATTCTGCTTGCATTTGTTGGATAGCTTATTTGCAGAGCTGTGATCATGGACTTTTAGGACATTACTGAGCTGCTGTTTGTTTTTAGAAAATCAAAGACTAAATAAGTGAATTGGATTTTTTTAATTTGCGCGTTATCTGCATTTAAAAGCTTGCTGTTTGGCAGCCAACTCTTTAGTCCAAGCTTACAGCTGCATTGCCATAAGGTGATAACTTTGACAGAGCTGGAGGTTGCGAACAGTTCACAGTGATTGATTTCCTACCTTAAGTGTCTGCGAGTTGATTATCAGAAACTTACCGAAGCGAATAGAAACAAATGGCAGCCTGGAGAGTGAGAAATCTACTTTTACATCTATAAGCTTTGAAAAATACATGCAATGTGTTCTTGATAGATTCAAACATGCAAAGGCTCTTTTAAATCTCGTTTCCATGTACGCCTCTTTCTTTTTAGAGTGAAAAATAAACACAACATTGAACAATGAATGGGGGATGTCTTCGTGAATATCTGTACATCATGTCCTCACAAATGGAAACATAAACAAACCAGACAACCCAGAGGACAAGATGTGATGTTAGTGGTGGGTCGTCGCGGGGTCGCTCATGTTTTCAAAGCAGGAACAGCCGTAGCCAAAGTTCAGCTTCATTCCACTCACAAAGACAACAGCTTGAGTTTCCTTTGTAACTCTCATCTTTTTTAATGTTCCAACAGGTGCTGGGGAGTCTGGGAAGAGCACCATTGTAAAGCAGATGAAGTAAGTTTCAAACGCAAGCTTTATCTTGGTCTTATTTGTTTTAACCAAAGATGGACTCTGCACCTCAAAATGAGAGTTTCCATTGTTGAACTTGGTTAGTGTGTTGTGCCAGAGCCAAACAGGAGGGAATCTGACCACAGGCTTACATGATACAACAAATTCATCATAATAGGGTCTCTTGATGAAAAGATAATAATACTCGTTACATAAAAGAACACAAAACAAGAAGAATAATTAATGTGTCAACTTGTCCTCTGTTCTGTTTTTCCTTGTCTAAAGTTGTCAGAGCTCACTGTTATTGTCTTGTGCGTTTGGCTCAGACACTGACCAGGCACTGACCGTATAATCAGAAGTTATAGCTCAATAGTTTGCAGAAGCCATATAATACATTTGCCTCCCCTCTATGTTTTTTCTAAGAGGGAGAGTATCTCCTCTCCTGTTTGTTATTGTCTTTTACTGTTCACAGCACAAGAGGAATGAGCAGTAAAAGAGGATATTGTCATGCCTCTGCACCAATCAGAACACACAGAGACACACACACACATACACACTGGACCCTAAATGGCTTAATTATTCACATTCCTCTGGGCTAGCCAGGAATTGAATCCATTTTTTATGAGCTTGGAGCAGAAACAGTCTGTCGCTTTCTGAAGCCAGGTTATTAACACGTGCATGCATAGAAGTGAATCAGCCCACAAGACAGAAACAGTCACAACATTAGCCTGTTATGTAACATTACAGATCGATGTATCCTGTGTAAACAAGGCATTACAACACAGAAAGTCAGGAAAACACCTGTGTTAGTAAACAGCATAACTATTAAGCCACTCCTCATTTGCTTAATTGCAGCTGTTTGTTATCATTAGCACCAGCATGCTGTTAAAAGCAGTTTTACTTGAGAGTTAATGTAGGGTCATCTCAGTGTGCTCTCTCTACACTTCCCTCTGCAGCCAGATGGCGCCTGGATGATTGCATCTCGAGTTAGGATGCACACTTGTGCATGCACAGACACTTAGTTCCTTTGCTCCTAGCTACAAAGTAATAATATTACAAGAGGTAAAGTCAGGATACTGCATCAGCTGGATGCTGCAGAGTTGTGGCTGTTTCACTGTTTGTTAACCGCACTGCTGCACATCATCCTACACAGCATGCTGACATGATGTCTGTGATGCTTTTTGGTAGAAGGTGGCGGCTGTACTTAGACAAAAAAAAAAGCTGCTTTTCAACTTGAAAATGTTTTGCCTTTTGATACCCAAATGTGTTACTTTGCTGTTTTGGTTCTGTCCGTCCTCTTTCAACTGTGTATTTTTTAGCCAAAAAGGCTGTAAAAACCAGCATTAAGTGGCACACAGACAAAGGCAGTGAACATGGTGAATCATTTCGGGGGAAAAAAATCTGTTTATGCTCGTTTAAAGGATACATTCATAGTCCATATTGAAGCAATAATGAACACTGAAAGATGGATGTTTACAGCAAGCCTGACTGTAACCTGATCCGTCAATGTACAATTTAACAAGTGTTGCATATTTTTTTGCCATTCTCAGGATCATACATGAAGATGGCTACTCAGAGGATGAGTGTAAGCAGTACCGAGCAGTGGTTTATAGTAATACCATCCAGTCTATTATGGCCATTGTTAAAGCCATGGCCAGTCTCAAGATAGACTACAGCAACACCTCCAGAGTGGTAAGACACAGACACAGACAACACTCAAAAACACTATGTATTTGTCATAACCTGGCATTTCTGCATATATCATTACATATGTTTTTACCATCCTCTAAAAATTTGACCAGGAAAACCTAGAAATGCAAATAACCTGCAAATAAAAACAAACATGTGTAAATGGTTGGTTTGATAGAGTGAGAGCTGAGGACACTAAACAGCACCATCATTGTGTGAGATTGCAGAATTCAGTCGGCCTTCCCAACTGTGGACAGATCACATCAGATCAGGATGTCCCCTCAGGCCACAACAAAACAAAGCCTGTTTTATCAACAGCATCTTGCAGTTGTATATCTGGTCTAGTCCTCAAGACTTATGCTTGCCAAGAACTGAAATCCCAAGAGTTTCTCTTTGTTTCTGCAGCCCACTGTGTCCCTTTCACTCTTCTTTCTGTCTCTAAATAATAGTGAAGAAGAAGATGGTTGCAAGCAGTGCCCATTTTCTCTGAAACAAATACTTTACTCCCTCACTTATCAGTATTCTAGAGAAATCCAGTGAACAAAGATTCTTTCTACGCTGCGATGCACCTGGGAAAACAGCTTGTTTCTCAAATCAAGCTTCATCGCAGCAGTTCCTGTTCAGTCAATAACACCAGTCAATTGTCGGTGTTTTAACCAAATGTGCGATAATGTGATTTCCAACATTCATATGTTCACAGTAGCCCTTTTTTCAGCAATAAAAATGCTGCCGGTACTAGAAACTAAAACACAGTGTAATTCTTCTCATATCCATCTTTGTAACCTGCAGGGAAACGGTCCTTGACTTCTCCTCCTCCATCTTTGTTCTTTTCTCCCCTCAAAGTTGTAATACACAGAGAAGAGGCTGGAAGTAGAATAAGTAATACCATCAGCTGCTGCAGCAGCAGACAGGCCACGAGGGCTGTTACGGGAATTGGATTTATTCAAAAGTGCTGGCAGGACACATTTTAACAGCACATTTAGTTTGCCTTGTGCTTTCTACAATCTCAGCAACGACACAAATTAATTCCTTTTTTTGAAGGCTACCAGTGAAAGAAGGACCTCACAGGGTGCTCACAACCATCTGATTTCTGTTTTTTAAGCAACTGCGATGCATCATTACATTTGTGTAATCCTGCTGACAAAAACCAACCAACCAACAATTAAAATGGACACGGGTGAAAACATAACCTCCTTGATGAGTAAAAATAAAAATAAAAACAAGCAAAGATCATTTTGGAAAATGCAACAAAAACACAAAAACAACACAAAATGAGCAGAAAAACTAACAGAGCAGTAGACTACAATCTTATAAAACATAGAAAAACTGAAAACAATTCCTTTTTTTATTTTATAAATTAAAAGTGCAATATTTAAGAATTTCAGGTGAAAACAAATTTAAAAAATTGCCAAAATTATCAACAGAATATGAAGAACAGTTTGTCATTTTGACGTCTATGTATTATGTTGGAGAGATATCTACTGAAGATAGCATGCTAACCAACCAGCTCCACCCATCCCGGTCCATATCTCCCATGCAAGGGGTGTAAGCCCCAACACTCCCCTCATGCTCCAAGCTCACAGTCCGGACCGCTAGCTGCTCGACTAACGGCAGCAACAGTTAGCAGCAGTTACCGGTTACACTACTGACATGCTGCCCCCTATTTGTTTCGAGTATGGGTTTGATGGGTGGCCAATTTTTACATATTGCACCTTTAAATGCTTAACCTATTATTCCAAAACTCAATTTGATGAATCAATAATGACAATAATAATCAGCTGCAGCCCTAATTAACACTCATTCACAGGACCTCATCAGCACATTCACTAAAACACACACAGACACACACATACACACAAACACAAACACACCATCAAGTCACAGCTTCAGGCAGAGATCCAGTCTCTGAGCACTTATCAGCCTGTGAACAGTCTGTCAGTGAGGTCGAACACTAGCTGAACTCATTTCTGTGGAGGAGTGCGTTTGATTTTACAGTGAAGCCAGCGTGTGTAACTGAAGCTGTAATAGAAGGATTGAGGACTCTGCTGTGGTCATTAGAGCGGGATGGGCAGACTTTTTCCCCGAATGCCAGATCTGTCAAATGGCTGCATGTACGTGACGATACTCTCACACACTCCCACACTAGCAATTAGTGCGCTAGCCTGCCCGTACTTGCACACAGCAGCACTGTAGAAATGCACACACACACACACACACACACAGATTTTGCATGTGTACACGCATGCACACACATAAGCACAAAATCAAAACGCTCACACATCATCTGAGCTATTTGCTGTTTAATTTGGTCGAGGTAACAGGCAGAGTTCAAACAAACGTATCACATTCACAGAGATTCACAGAGATTCACTGTATGAATCACTTATTATCCGGCAGCTGAATAAAAAAACAAAACAGCATTTCTGTCATTGTTGGTGTGCAAACTCACCAGTCGTAGCCACTGCAACAAAATGTCAGTCGAGTGAAACAAATTAAAAAACAACAATTAGATGATTTGTCTGTTTCAAACATAGGAACGCAGACACAAAATCTCAGTAAACTGAGCTGTTTTCTTCCACATAATGAGTAATTGTTCACCAAGAACAAGATTAAAAAAAAACATCAATCGGCTGAAGAAAATCATTAAAAATCTGAAAACATGACAACCCACAAAAGGAGCGCAGATGTTGCCGCTGCCTGACGACAAAGTAGGTTGAAACAGAAGCATCAAATGTGACAAATACTCAAACACAACAGTAAAACAGCATTTCCAGCCAAAATTGTAAAACGTAATATTCATTGTAAATCAATCTGTTATTTAATGATGACTTCATGGATATTCAGAATCCTTGTGGACAGAAAGAGCCTCTCATGCAGAACCACTACTATGAAAAAAGAAAGAAGAGCGAGGACTAATTACTGCTTTTTGTATTTTATCATATCACTCATCATCATGAATTAGGCCAAGGGAAGATTGTTGATTTCATGCCAACAGGAAGATGGAGAATGGAGAGAATCAGGCAGGGAGACAAGCAGCAGGAAATCAAACCACTCTCTGTTCCCTGCATGTTGTTACCTTGAGTCACACCGACATATCTCACACATCTAAGACGTGCTCGGTCCAGATTGGCTGGCATCAGCTTATCATAAGTTTCAGTGATATCATCATCACATTATATTGCTACCATCATAACATAACCTTTGCTTCCTTGGCACAACTTCATTTATTTAACATTATGAATCCAAACGTTGTGAGAAGATGATTCGCTGCCGGCTGATCCTTATTGAGGGGTTGTCTTTAACACATTTGCTGAATATTCACATATTGTATGTTTTCTTCCACAGTCAAAGTCTGTCAAAGCACAAAGGAATTTTGTACTAAAATGACTTTTACTTTGAAAAAATACCCTCTCGCTTTGTATGAGATGGCTGAAAACTAATTTTTAGCTCCAGCTGAATTTAAAACGGCCTTTTTCACAAGAATAGGTCTCATTCAATACGGGCATGTAAGTATTGTAGTAAGATAATCTTAAGGAGATCCATCCTTGTTGATTGTTGTTGCAATCAATACACGAATCTATGCAGTGCATACAGATAATGTGTAACAGTTCTCATGTATGTTTTGGCGTTGGCGCTCTCATTCCAACAGTCCTGTCCTGTGTCCGTATTGCCCCCTGCAGGACGATGCCCAGCAGCTCTTTGCCCTGTCTGCAGCTGCTGAAGAGCAGGGCATCCTTCCTGACGACCTGTCCAACGTGATCAGGCGATTGTGGGGCGACAGCGGCATACAGAGTTGCTTCACGCGGTCGCGAGAGTACCAACTCAATGACTCTGCAGCATAGTGAGTGCAAAGTTTAGTGTTATTTTACATTGTGATCCCACTTTGGAATCAAATGCATGTTTATGCTGTTATTTCTGAAATAACTTCAACAAAGGGTTTTTACTCGCTTACTTAATATTCTACTGCTCCTACTACACTGGACTTTCCACCACTATAAATGTAAATGTGGCCGAAACGTAGCCGCCAGTCTAATGTGCTCTTTTCTCACCCTGACTACCTATTTGTTATTTACCTTAGAAAATGTCTTTGCAGTTGAAAACCTGCATTTCAGTATTATTTTTCGTAAGATTATAAAGAAGCTGACAGCGGGGACGAGTTTAGGTTTGTTTCTATTTGGTTTATAGTTGTGCTGAATCATTTTTAAGTCGATGTCATATGAAGGGCTGTTTAATATTCCTGCCATTAGGGATGCTGTTCTTCTGGTGATATGATGGATCTAATGGTGCAGTCCTTTCAGCCTCTCTCTGCAGTGAGAAACCTTCCTCTAACCTCTCCAGGGAGCTATAGAGACTGGAAAGATAGTCCAATAACTTCCATTTAGTCATTATTTCTCCCTGCCTGGGTTTGATTCTTTAATATTGTAACCTGATAAGCGGCGCACAGGATAGTTTTCCTCGGAGGGGTGGAAAAATGAGAGTCATTGTTTACTTCAAGGAAAAATTATCCTCCAAGTAAACAATGAGAATTGATAGCTGTGATAACAAATCCCCCAAGTTGGTTAATATTGTGGCAGTGTTATATAAAAGTCAGAAAGGTTAACTCTTTCATACCACTCGTACATTTCTTTGTTATGGCTGCAATAATGAGTCAGAAATAATGTTTGTTTGATTGTTTATTATGTTTTTATTCACGTCTGCCATGTTTTGTAGGCTCATTGATTACTGTGAATCTGTGGATGTGACATGCATGAATGGTGGGATTAGAACTGAAATGCTGGTTATATCTCTCTCTCTGTGCGTGAAGCGTAGGTTGGCCATGGCACCAAAGCTCCCAGCTGGCCTTGGACGGTGATGTAATGCTTGTTTTACGAGGGGCAGGTTGTGTCTAACATGCTGAAGATGCTTCCACACTCCCCTACTGACCAACAGTCTGTCAGAAAACAGAGAAAAGGCAGAAAAGGGTAAAGGCAGAGTGGGAATGGAGGACAAGAGCTGTGAATGGAGAAAGTTAACTGCTAATTTCATAATGTTTGCATCTTTTCAAGACTGTTTTTTCAAGCAACACTGCACTTTACAGAGGCAAATCATCTTAAAAGATTGATCTGCAAATTATCTTAATTTTTTACTTACATGTAAGTGGAGCAAATCATTTAAGAATTTCCATGTTGCCACAGAAATCCTCCCATGAAGGACAGTACATAGCACTAGTAGGTGTAGTGGTTATCCCTCAGTGGTCTCACATGGGCATTTTACTCAGCCGTACGGGGAATGTGCAGTGTCAATGTTTGGCATCCATGCTCTGACCTCATCTCACTCCCCACAAGCATAAAGCAAGCAAAGCACAGCAGAGATTGGAGTGATAATAAAAAATGTGCTCCCAATAACTGCATTAGATACAGAGCCTTACCCAAGGTATTACGTGTATCTATTGCAGGAGATGTAATACCAGCTGAACTGAGATGGATAAATCACAACCTAGGAAAAAGCAGCACATATGCAGCAGCAGGCTAGGACATCAGCTGAGCAACAGATAAAATTTAACCTCAGCATATTGCGCCGCTCCCCCAATGTCAGCTGGGATCAGCTCCAGCTCCCCCACGACCCTGCAAAGGATCAGCGGTTACAGATAAGGGATGAAAGAATGAATATTAAAGGATAAGTTCACCCAAAACTTATATTTCAGTCCTTATCTACTCACCCTCATGTCAAAGGGAAGTCGGGTGAAGTTTCGTAGTTCACAAAACATTTCTGGAGCTTCACCGCAAAACAGCAACAAGAAGATGGGACTTGTTTTAAAACCCTAACCCTAAATTAAAAAAAACGGTAAATGGCTCCATACAGCTTGTCTGACGTGATCCAAAACTCTGGATGCCCCGAGATCCCGAATTGATTTGAAAATACTTTTTTTATTTACACTCTTGACACCTGGTCGAGCTCTGTACCAACTTCAGACAGGGTGTGCGTTTGAACCAAACTTCATGGATGTTTTTTGTGACCACAGCTGTAGGTTGCAGGGACAAGAGTATGTCATGTGTGGGTAACATACAGCACACTCCAGTCTCACGAACCATCCTACTCTACATGTTACAACAATACAACAACAAGCATAGAGAACCTGAATCTGCAGCTCCCCTTCACCATATAAACTTTACAGTTGATGATTTGTTATTTGTTTTACAGCTTATTTTGTTGCCTCCAAGTACTAAAAAAAATGTAATTTCAATTTAAATGAAGACTGATTTCTCCAAAACACCATTTGGAGCCAGACTTCTGGCAGGATAACCACCAATGTGTTGGAGTCTAACCTACGTAATGCATTTGGTCATAACTCAATTATCGCAAGAGCTTAGGATAATCCCTTAAAAGGCACTTAGACAGTCTAATAAAAAGCCATCAAGTTAAGTTTAACGGCCAATTATCGAATGCAGCAGAATATGACTCACTCCACATAAAGTTCACCAAATTCGCTGGAGTTCATTACAGTTCAGAGCTGCTCGGTTAAAGTCAGACTGTTTTGTCTGATGGTAATGCATCACAAGTGCATCAGCGACCTGTATGTCCATGTGCCTCTGCGTATGTACAGCCTGTTTGTGTTTCTGTCTCTCTCTTGCAGGTTGCAAACCATGTTGAAATCTCTCTCCTGTCTCTCTTCTCTCTCGTTCTCAGTTACCTGAATGACCTGGAGAGGATAGCTAAAGCAGATTACATCCCCACCCAGCAGGATGTGCTGCGGACTCGGGTGAAGACCACCGGCATTGTGGAGACTCACTTCACCTTCAAGGAACTGCACTTCAAGTAAGGCAGCACTGACCTCATACACGTGTTAATAGATGTCAGATTTTTTTGGAGACAAAAATAAATACATACATGTAAAAAAAAAAGAACGCGCTGTTATCTCCATCCCTGTCTCCCATTTTATCAAAACAATCAAATCAGCCATTTGCGAGTGAGTCCAGGCTGCTCACCCACAGTGAGAGGGTGCATTTGACATTAAAAAACCTGAGTGGTAATATGACCCCCTTCATGTTCACTCATCTCGGATGTACGCCTGCAGTGTTATTTGGTGATACATTAAAAGTTGCCACTTGTCAGTTAGTTTTACTTTCCACACAAGAGCTCAGAACAATAATGAAGAATACGTAGCTGTCCCCTTAGAAGAGCATAGTTTCATTGAATTTGACCATCACCATCCCAGTCCTCTCCACACCTGCTCTAAACAAATTGCTCGATTTTTTTTTAACAGCTCCAAGGGGCCAACTGACCCTCCTGGCTGCAAATGTGCAACTCAGCTACTCAGACGCCAAATTATACCAGCAATTAAAAGCTTAATTATCACGATTGCACTGAGAGCCGAGTAAATGAATTCGATCCTGCCTGCCGTGCCTCGCTCAGTGAAACCACAGCTTTATATAGTGCTCAAATCTAAGTGTGTGCTCCATGGAAAAGCACAGCGCTGTAGGTCTTACATAAAATATGCCCTGACCCAGCCTGAGCACTCATGTGTGGGATAGTAATGGATGTATAGATACATCTCTTAATAGAGGATGTGTGGTAGATACATTAAGTGTTTAATATCTACTGAAGCAGATCCTGTATAGCGTATAGGCATGGCGGGCCTATATTATAATGGCAGGCCCTTTTAAAATTTAATCAGTAGAGATGAATAGTAGCAATAGATTCTTTTTATTAGTAGTGGTTTATTACTGTTATTTTGACTAGTTAAAATGTAAATTTAATATATCTGTAAAACCATTTACAGTTATCTTTATTTTAATTGTGGGTATCATTTCCATGTGTATACTATTAGAGAATAACTATTACAGATATCTATAATTTAATTTCCACGTTAAAAAGTATGTTGACTAGCAGATATCAGCAGCTGCATTTCCAATATGTCCGACACATCAACAAATCAAAAATTCAATATCTTAGATATAATATAATCTTAAATATAGAATAGATACAAAGAAAAAACAAACAATAAAGTACTGTATACAATATTCAAAAAACATTAAAGTACTATATACAATAAAATGCTTAGGTAGTTATAGAATAAAATAAAATACTGAGGTAAATAAAATAAAATGCTGAGGTATTGAGGAGTAAAGTGGAACATAAGGTGCAAGAGAATAAGGTGCAGTTTTATATACAGTAATAATAATTTAAGATTATTTGTGTGTTTTGGAGTGAGCGTTGTAAAGTCTGATGGCACCAGGTAGGAATGACTTCCTGTGCCGTTCCTTTAAGCAGCGGGGTTGAAGGAGTCTGTTGCTGAAGCTGCTCTTAAGCTTGTCCAGAGTTTTGTGGAGGGGGTGAGAGACATTGTCCATGATAGCCAGCAGTTTTGCCAGCATCCTGTCCTCCACCACCTCATCCAGGGTGACAAGCTTAGAGCCAACAACAGACCTGCCTTCTTTATGAGTTTGTTCAGTCAGTTGGCGTCCTTCGTTTTGATGCCCGCACCCCAGGACACCACAGCGAAGAAGATGGTGCTCGCAACAACAGACTGATAAAACATCTGGTTGCAGACATTAAAGGACCTGAGCCTCCTCAGGAAGTAAAGCCGGCTCAGGCCCTTTTGTAGACTGCCTCCGTGTTTGTAGACCACTCCAGTTTATTGTCCAGCACCACACCCAGATATTTGTATATGAGTCCACAATGTAATAATCATTTTTACTAGTTAAAATTGTATTACAGATATCTGAAATGCATTTCTACATACATGAAATTACATTCTTTAAGGAAAACAATAATAATAATAATAATAATAATTTAACAATAAAGTGTGTTTACAGGTCTTGGGAGGTACATCTGCATATGTGAAAAAAGTGGCTCCAGAGGAAGCTGCATGTAAGCTACTAAATATGATCTGATAAATTTCCTCCAGTGATGTCACTCAGTGGTTAAGTTGTATTGTGAATAATGTAGGCACCAGGTCACTGTATGGACAGTTCAGTGGTGCTTACATTACCCACAATGCAATGTAGACACTGAGTGACTTTACTGGAGACAATTTATCAGATACATGTAGCTTCCTCTGGAGTCACAAAAGGTTTTATACTACTTTATTTCACACACGCAGTAGTATACCTGTAAACACACTCTAGTGTGTAAGATTGGTGGAGTTACCCTTTAATAATTACAATTTAGAGCATACATATCCATAATTAACTTTAGACTATTCTGAATTTAAATTTAGATATCTAGAACTCCTTTTATGTCTGTTATTCTGTCTGTTAAGAACAATTGTAGATATATACAGTGAACATTTCCACCAGGAAAAATATTGTAATAATACAAATAATTGTAATTGGTTGTAATTGTAAAATTGGACAATAGATAACTAATTGACTTTGAATAGAACAAGTCAGTGGTAAAAGTTGACTAATTAATTCAGTTTCATGTTTCAACAAAGAACATTTCCACTCGTGAGAAATTAAATGTTGATATGAGGAATTAACATTTTGAGAATTGTACAAGTCAAAATTACATTATGCACAAAAAAAAGCAAATTTGTCCAAAAGCAGATGTTGAAATACATAATTGGTATAATTAAGAGCTTGCAATAGGCGAATATACAAAATATGTCACGTAAAAGTGCAAAGAGTGCAGATTTGTGTGTCATCTTGTTTTTTACAGAGTTGTTTGTTTTGTCATTTTTATATCTCGATCAGTGAATAAAACAACCCACACTTTGTAAAGCAGCTAAACAGATCTGGATAAAAGGAAAAATAAAAAGCAGCAGCAGCCACACGGCTCTGGTGTGACTTGTTTCCTGATAAACTCTCTGATATTTACCTTCTGTCACAGCCTCAATATTTGGCCTGAATAATACATGAAGGCAATCGATAAGAAGAAAGTCACGTTTTTGTAATTCTACCCTGTTTGCCATGATAAGTACGGAAAGGAAATACTTTAGTTACAGAGAAATGTCATCTTTTGACAATGGCTTAATTTAGGTTAGGCTTCTTCTGGTGAAATCTCATATTGCTTTTCTGTATTATGGAAGTACGTTGGCTGTTCCAGATGTGGATGACTGGTAACGCTTCAGCTGTCTGCAGCGTTTCACTGACACCTATAACAGCTTCGATCACAGTGCTGAGCAATTAGCCAGTGCTTTGCTCTGAATCCAGAGGCCTGCCTGCCTCTGTCCTGCATTGACCCTGCAGATATCTGATGGACGCCTCTCCGCCTCCTCGCCACTTTTATTCTCAAAGCAGCCTCATGAAAACTTAATGTAGCGTCCAGGGATGGAATATCACCCTAACTTTCTCCTTTCTCCCCTCTTCAGCGTCACTCTTCCTGAAACGTCCTCTTCTTTGCCCCGTTTCACCTTATCAGCTTCACCTTACTGTCTTTCATTGTGACCTCCTTACCCCACTAGTGCACACACACACTCACACAATGTACTGTCTCTGCTTTGCTTCGTCCCCTCTGCAGAATGTTTGATGTGGGAGGACAACGCTCGGAGAGAAAGAAGTGGATCCACTGTTTCGAAGGAGTCACAGCCATTATTTTTTGTGTTGCACTGAGTGCTTATGACCTGGTGCTGGCCGAGGATGAGGAGATGGTAAGGAAAAATTCCCCTTTCTGGAGCGTGTGTCTTCATCTGCACGGATGATATAACTTTAAGAGGTTCATAAATCTGCTCTATGGCTCATTTTCACTATGAGGTAGTTTCAATTGTAAGAAATTACAGGGCATTTAACATGGCCCATCCCTCCTGTATTATAGCTTCATAATAGCGAGCTTTAACGATCCCTTTACAGTGTAACCAATGGAGTGTAATTATATAATAAAAGCTAATTTTTCAAGTGACTTCAACCATTTGACCCTAATTTCTTAAACTCCTTATGAATTTAAAGCAAGTGCTCATGAGAGACTTGGCCAAAGGAGGCTCTGAAGAACCTCCTCTGTGCTGGCTATTCCTCACGCTTTAAATATTAAACAACATCTTCCCCTGGTGGCAGCTCTGATGTGTTGTTGTGCTTTAATGGAGCCAATGAGCCGTGACAAATTTCGCCTCTCCTCAGAACCGGATGCATGAGAGCATGAAGCTTTTTGACTCCATCTGCAACAACAAGTGGTTCACTGAGACCTCCATCATCCTCTTCCTCAACAAGAAGGATCTCTTTGAGGAGAAGATCACTCGTAGCCCCCTCACCATCTGCTACCCAGAATATGCAGGTACACAGTGGAATATCAGGGGCTGTACTGCACCTGAGAGCAGTGTTGTAATAGTTAACAGCAGGTAAAAAACAAAATAAAAACAACGCAAGACTTCGTGGAATAACTTAAAGTTAAAAAAAAAAAAATTGTGATGAGAGTAAAATGATCGAACCTGGTAATTTATTGAAGAATTCACAAATGCCTTCCTATAAAGAAAGGTCTCCGGAGAAGATTCAAAAGATGCTAATGATGATGATGCTGCTGCCTGATTTCAATAGACCAACATGAATAAATTAGTTATAATGTTAATATGTTTAATATGGCCTTGTAAATTAGTTTTTTTAATTGTGCAGCACCTCTAAAAGTGGTTTAAGTGTCGATTAAAAACGTGACTGAATAAATGTGATTAGACAAGCTGTAGCCTACAGTGTCATCCCTTAAGAGATACATATTATGCAGATTATTAACAGATTATGTAGTATTCTATGTTGATTTTTTTCTCAAGATTATTATAATGTAATAATTATATCATGTTGTTTTTGATAATAATGAATGGGACACAAAATGAATGCCAGGTCTCATGCATCCTGTTGTTGTCGCCTTTGTCAACCTTACACTCCTAAGTGCAAAAATACTGTAATAGTTAAGAGGTCAACAATAGCTTGTTTCCCGCAAAATATCAGATAAATATTGTTGTTTTTGAGTAACAAAACCGCTGAAATATTCATATCAACAGTGATACCATTGGTTAAAACCGAGCTGATTGTTTTAGCGCAATGACTGATGGGCAATTTGCTTGTGAACATGTTCTGCTTCCTACAGTTTGGGATCTTACTGAACACGTTTAGTCCAATTTGAGAACTACTAAGCGATCGGAACTTCACAACCTATGAAACAGTTATTGAGGGAAAACTCTTAATGCCTTAATAGTTATATGAATATAATTAGGCAGAATTCATAAATGCTTTATAATAGCTATATTATAAGTTAATGGCTAATAAGTGTTGCCTAATGTAAAGGGTTACCGACAGGTTGCTAACAAATCACAACAATAGAAAATTCAATCTGTGCCTTCATTAACAACAAGTCACCTCCTCGTCTTCCCAGGAGCCAACAAGTTTGATGAAGCAGCCAGTTACATTCAGACCAAGTTTGAGGACCTGAACAAGAAAAAGGACACGAAGGAGATCTACACCCACTTCACCTGTGCCACTGACACCAAGAACGTGCAGTTTGTCTTCGATGCCGTCACTGACGTCATAATTAAGAACAACCTGAAGGACTGCGGTCTTTTCTAAAGGTGGGGAAGATGGACGAGTGGTGGAAATATCAAACTGTGATTTTAGTCACAGTGATTGTGAAGTGAAGTGATTTAGAAGTTATTCTACAGTTAAACTGTGACATAACAGCAATTTTTTTGTATTTTGCTAAAGTGTTTTGTGCTTTTTTGTTCATGCAGGAAAATGCGCGGCGCACAGAGACTGCATGAGAGACTGCAACAGCCATGTGACGATTACTGCTTTTCATAATGAAAACCATAACAGACTTGATTCCTAGAGGGGAAACCTTAAAGAACTTCAACAATCATTGATTTGCAACCATCACATTTTCCATCAATTGTGTTATTATTTTTTATATATATATTTCTTACTGCTCTGGATCAGGGGTTCTCATACTATTCATACTGAAAACCTGTAAATGGATGTTTGACCACAGACCCCATTATTGGACAAGAATCATGAACATCGGACACTCACCAGAGAATATTTGTTTTTAAATTAATTTGTTACATAAGTGATATTATCCCACTGGCTTAGGTGGACAATAATAATAATAACAATAATAATAATCCATTATCTTTTCATGCCACATTCAAAATTCAAGTATTTTTCATCCTTAACAGGCCTTTAAGGCCCAGTTTAAAAACCACGTTAAAACAGTAGTTATTAGAAGAAGAAAAAGAAGAAGATGATGATGATACAAGTTGTTGATTTGATGGGTCTCATTTTTTGTGTTCAGTTCTCTTGAGTTGTGTGTGTTTTTATTTGACGTCACCATTTTGCTTTGAGACTTTAATAAGAGAATACAGTGCAAAATAAAAAAACAAACAACTTTTTATAAAAAATCACATTAACTTATGTTAACTAATGTTGGCATTTTATGAACCTTTTGACTGCACAGAGCTTATTTTTCGAAGAAAAAAACAAACAAGCATGGAGAATGAAAATGGATGAAGGGGAAATGTTTTTTGTACAATGTTTACACAGAATCAGTAATCACAGTTGTACTATAGTGCATTGTTCTGCATGACTGTCCATAGATTAGCTTGTATCCCACGCGAACTGAATAACATTCCTTAAGTAACTTCTTTAAAGAAACAAAACAGAAATGGTAATGTGTCACTTTTAAGATTTCTGCAAGATTTTTAAGTGGTTCTGTCTGTTCCAAAATGGATTGTTCTGTACTGTTTGTTTCATTCCAAGTCTTTTTACATATGTTTGTGCCTTGATATCTGTTTACACTTGTTCTTTAGAGACATGCTATCTTCATAGTGTGAATTAGGGCTATTTCTACTCCACTTCAGTTCACATAACACATGATTTAAGATGCACCATAATACAGAGACAAATGGATGATGATAACTGTTCATTAATATTAGGATAATAGTCATTCACTTGTTAAATGTAAATAAAAGTTTGGTCACATGATCTTTTATTCTGCAGTGTGTGATGTGTGAAAAGAAAATGCATGAAAACACATTCTGTTCTGTTCATCCACGCTTCAACCCAAACTCCACTGAAGATGAGCTAAAAAATGATATTTGTAAAAATGTATTTGAAAATGAACCAGAGAACAGTTGCAGTGCTTTTGTAAGAAAACGTTGCACTGATGTTGCATTTGAAAAACAGTGGTTTGCACTAAATTCCTCACTTCTCTCACAGAAAAACTTCTGCGTCTGCTGTTTTTCCGTTTTGCTATATATGTAAAAAGGTCGATTTTTTTTGGTGCTACTTGGCTGTTGGTGGGCAGTAATTTTACTGACGTATTTTTACATTTTATGCCAATTTATACTTCCACTTTTTTTTTATCTGTATGGTTTTCTGAGAATAAGAGGATTTTTAAAGATGTTTTTAATGACGGCATTTTTCATATATAATTAAAAAAGAGAGAAGACAGACAGAAAAGCAAACACAAGCAAACACAGTAATCCTACTATCCTCCACCCACATCCCTGGTATGGTATTAAATTACTTCTTGCCAAAAAACAAAACAAAAAAACAATCAAGTAAGAGGGAACTTTTTCATCTTAAAATAACAGCTTCATGTTGATGGGACCGTGTCTTGTAACAGGGTGAATGGTGAGAGGGTAGGATCACAGCGTTACATACATGTTTACTTCAAGATGGTTTCGTCTGTGCTCAGCACCAACATTACGTTTGACAAATTGTTACAGACCTGGGATTTGTATTTACCACAGAGGTGTCGCACTCAGAAACTGTGGGGGGCGCCAAATCACACAAAAAAATGCAAATTTCGACATAATGTTGCTTTAAATGTTTAAGAATGACCTCTACATATCTGTGTGCTGTAGTGAACATGATGCATGAAAAGGCCTTATATAATACAATGCAGACATTTCTAAATATTAAATCAGTGGTTTCCAACATTTTGGCTCAACCCTAACCCCAAAAAACTGTCACATTGGGGCTCCTTGTGTTGTTTTAGCAGAGATAAATGTTTCACTTAAGAAATTAGAGAAAAGTAAAACAAATTAATACAAATTTGTGGAACATAACTTTGTTTTATTCCTACTCCATTAATCAAACTTATATTGTGACCATTTGGAGGGGTCTAATGCCTGGGTTGGTAACCACTGGACTAACGGTGGGCTCTTAAAAAGTAGTGCTCACACACACAGATGCTTAATATTATTAATCTTAATGCTGTCATAAATAATAAGGAGCCATTTTTCAGCAGAACAGTTTTACTTCTGACTCCTAAAGAACATTGTTACTGATTACACTTCTCCCACCACCTCCTGAATCTCAATACAGAGTGCTCTCAACATCCACAGAGGCAGAAAGCTTTGCTCATCTGCAAATAAAAGGACTAAACCACATTGAGCCCAACACCCTGTTTGCATTTCTAAACGCTGCTAAGAATGGGGAATGGACTGTAAGCACTACTGAGACCATAATAGCTAGACGGTGTGAAAAGGTTTATATGCAGACAACAATGGAGAATGGTAATACAGGAGGTCGGTCCTGTTTATACAGATCCACAAGGTGGCGACATGTAGATTTGAGTGAATCAGCACATGTATGAGGAGGCTTCTCAGTCACAGCAGTTGTCCAAGAAAACTATCACAAAAGTTGTGTTTTATGTGAATTTAACGACCTGTGAACCTTCAAAATAAAGTATTGGCGGAATATAATTATGAGTGTCAGTTTGGAGTATTTAAAAATATCTGGATGAAAGTTTGAATCGAAAAAGTTTTTTAAAAGTTCCTTTAATCTATTTGTTGTTAAATGATAACGGTCTAATTGATCGATTGCGTGTGTGAGTAAATACAGTACAGTTACAGTAGGAGCTGCTGTGATCACACAGGGAGGTATCTTGTTTCAGGAGACTTGCTATTGGCTGATTCTGTCTCTGCTGCGCGCTGATTGGCTGCAGAGGAAAGCTCAGCATCGTCAAAGTCCGCTGACAGACCCTCATCTGCTTCAGAGGAGAGAGTGTACAGAGTGGAGCATCACCTCTCAGGAGTTGTGGATTGGATTATTAGCTCTCTTTTTTCTGTATTATCAGATACGAAGGTAAGTGTTATGACTCATAAATGACAGCATGTATTTTAACTGTGAAAACGCTGATCACTCACTAAAACATTGTTTTTTTTGTTGCAGAAGCAATTAAAGGGATTCTTAACTTCACTGCAGGCGTTTACTCACAAGCAATGGTAAGTTGTTTCTCCTTTTCCCACTTGTTTTTATATATTTATGAAGTGATGCAGATGCATGTGGCTTCATTAGGATTGCAAAGCAGAAAAGTCTGATCATTTTGCATTTTATTTTTATGTTTTTTTCTTTAATGGATGCTCTTTTTTTGGAGTTTTGTGCCAAGCCAGTGTGTTGTAGCCCCCCAAAGTTACAGTTCATTCAAACCCAACTGTCCTTTTTCCAACTGCACACAACTGGGTGAATCACTTCTCCTCCTTGTGTGAAGGCAGCCATGGAGAACAGGGCATTTTAAGAGGTGCAGACCGACCACAGAGTCCCACTGAGGATGTCTCTGTATGACAGATAAGTCTCCCCCCGGGGGGCCAAATGGTTCAGCACCCACAGCTGTGATAACATCATGGCATTGTGGTGTCCTTGCTGCTCCGAGCCAAACACCGGCAGGACAGGGAGGCTCAACAAATAACACATAATTCAATACTAGAAGAAAGTAGCTCAACTTCTTGGCTGTCAAACATTTTGTTTTTTGAGGGTTTTTTGCTTTCTGTAAAATTGTTGTTGTAGTTGTTGTGCAGGTTGAGTTTTTTTGTTTGAGCTACACATATCAGCCTGATTTCAGTAATCTGCAGGCGGGCACACAGTGTGATTCATAATTAAAACATGCTCATTGTGTAATTCCAAAATGTTGCTGTCATTTCCTGCTCTACAATACTGACCAGTCAACATCCTGTGAGTTAGGGGAATCCAGAGAGGATACTGCAACTCCTCCACGATCCAGCTTAACTTTGTTCAAACTTCCCCTCTAAGCTTTAGGAAGCAGGGAGAGTTTTCCCAGTATAAAATCTGCACCCTGTTCTCACAGCCATGACTTTTTTTATTCTCTGGGATCATACTGCATGGGATGGTCTCCATAAAGCTGCTCTGAGGTTTGTCAGGAATGCTCCACTTGTTATATGGTCATAGAGCATGGAGTGATCTCAGCTGGTAAAAATCTTATTGGCCCAGTTGTGGAAATTACAGAGGGAACTGAGCCTCGACCGGCCACGGCATAATGGGATATTTTGGAAGCTGGCCCTACTGCTCTGTAGACTGCCGCAAAAGCCAACCATAACTTTCAGTTAGAGGTGTTGTTTTTAAATAGACTCTATTGACATTCTGCCTGCACCACTAAGTCTTTGTGTCTGTCTCATTGTGTAGCTGTGTTTGGGAGATTCTGCTGACTGCCTCCGGGACCAAGTGCAGTACATGATGAGATCCCTGCAGGACCTGAAGCAGATAAGCAGGCCGAGGCCTCTGAGTGAACCTTGTGTTCGGTCTTTCGCTGTAACTCGGCTCTGCAAACAGAGGGCACAGCAGGAGCGACTCACTCGTCTACGTGTTTCCGACGCCAGTGAAGCCAGCACATATGACTCTGCCTGCTGCCTGGCCAGCCCGTTGGAAGAAGAGGAAGAACAGCAGGAGCACGAGCGGTTGACACGAGGCTCCCCCAGCAGCGAAAAGAGTCTGGACTTGGACTCAGGTTACTCTGAGGCTTCCTGGCAGGATGAAGGTGTGGTGCTGAGGAGGACCAGAAATGTGCGAGTCTCCTCTTCTGCCTGCCTCCGCACAAACAGAGGACCTTCTGGCCGAATCCGACCCAAATCAACCTCAGACGCTTGCCTGGAGCGCTGGACCTCATTTGAGGCCGGTAGCCCAGAGGACTGGACCACATCGCTGCTGAGCCGCAGCAGGAACAGACAGCCTCTGGTTCTGGGGGACAACAGCTTTGCTGACCTAATAAAGAACTGGATGGACCTACCAGAGAGTCCTGAGCCAGCACAACTAAAGCCCAGTGCGGGCCGGCGCCTTGCCAAAGACATTCTGGTCAACATGCGCCGCAGACTTGCAGGGATGTCTAAAAGTGTGGAGGTGAGGCCGAGGCCAGCCGAGTCCACGAGGGTCGGCAGGGCTGCAGAGGCTCCCAAACGGATGTCCTGTCCTGTGGGGCTCCAGACTCTCAAACCTTTCTTTCACAAGTCCCACACAGGCCTTCATCAGCTGGACAGTGACTTCCACCAGTTCACTGCACTCATGAAGACAGGCAGCCGACAACCCATCATATGCAATGACATTATTGGATACATTTAAGTGAGGCTGTAACTACGGACTGAGTCTTTAACACAAATAACAATAAGATTGTTTTATTTTTCATAATTGGATTTTGTCCACCTTGTTGATACATTTCGAATAAAAGTTTTTGGAACGTAATAAAAATGTGTTTGATCAGTGCTGAATGTAAAAATCTTACTATTCATTTTGTTTGACATGTTTTAATCCTCTTCTTAATCCTCCACGAGATGTGTGACAATGTACAGTAGGGGTGAATGCGTCCGACGTTGTCAGGGATGCAGTATTTTGTGGCTCTCGACAGCTAGTGATTGGGTGTGAGATCACCTGACAAAGCATGTTTTTTAGATGAATATATCTTTATATGTATACCATCAACATCTCATCTCAACAGAAAAACCACACAGTAAAGACATTAAAGCTTTATAAACCTTTTATACCTTTATTATAAGCTTTTAAAGTAAATTCACCAGGACCTTTCTTGGTTAAAATAGGAGGCAGGGTGTGGTGGAGTAAGTTCGTAAACTATTCAAAAGATAAGGGAAGTAAAGTCTAATAGTGAAGTACACAGATATAACATGGTTCCTCAGAGACACATTTATTACTTCTTTGTTTAGCCACAAAGAGCATTGTTCAATAGCAAACTCAGTAACGGAATGAATAATTTACACCCGTAAGTAGTTGCAGTTATTATTTCAGAGAGGATTCTTACAATTCTTCAAATAAAGCCAACTGGGAGAGCAGAGCATTGTAAAGATGTTTGGTTGTGAGGTTGTAGAAAAGGGCAGGGCATGTACGAAAGCCATCTGAGGGCACACGAAGGCTTCATAGACAAGTCCAGCTTTTCCACTCTGACCAGCTCTGGCATTTCTTCTGGGAAGGAGGGGTCTGCACGTGTGCTTTGGATCTGGATTTACACAAGACAGCCGTGTCCAGATGGCAAGAGCGCCCCGAATCGTCACGACACTTGACCTACCGTGCCAACCGCCTGTTCTGACTGCACCCCCTCAACATCGTGCTCAGTCTGACCCGAATTAGACCTTGAAACCAGGCCAGTACTACCCCAGCAGTGCCAGATCATCTAATCACTACGACTTGGCGAGCATCTACACAACCTCTTAGCCCTGAACTCTGGAAGACACATCTTACATGTAAATAAAAACCTGAAAATTAGAAGAACTTTCTATTAACATTTCTGGTGACAACAATAAGGAAATTCCAGTTTTCTATGTTTCCACTTGTGCCATCAACAGAGAGGAAATGGATTTAAATTTTTTGTAAATTTTGTCAAATTCTTTTTTTGGGACATGGCTATGGGAGAGTACAATAGATTAGGCAATGGAATTTTTCACTTCACATTAAAAAGTGTGATCAACAATAAAAAAAAAAAATGATTGTGTTTTGCCAGTGTAAAAATAAGCACCAACTATGACATGAAAGACAGACATAAACAGAAGCTGGAAAAAATCAGAAATAGCAACTAAAGTAACAAAACCCAGTTGTTTTTAACTGAAATGATGTCACAGGAGCGTTAAGTTTCTTTTTTCACATTGAAGCACTTCCATGTGATGTTTTGACGTTGTGTTGAAGGCATCAAAGCAGCAGGTATCTGATAGTCGGAGCCATCTCATTGTCTTCATCTTCAGAAAATGAGGGTATCAAGTCCAGCACCTTCTTGTGTGGAGGGATGTCTTTCCTGGTGATCTTCTTCACCACGTCAGACACACTGCAAATATAGGTTTGGATAAGGATATGAAAGAGAATTAAAAGGTTTAACAAGTTATAAAACATAATAATTCCAACTAATTTTAAAATACATCTACAATAATTTAGCTTGATGCCTTCTCATCACCAGCAAGGGACATACAGGTTATTGTCTCCTCAATGCAAGGAGACTACAAATTCTTTTTATCAGCAAATCCCACAAAAAAAGGCCAAAACTAACGATAAATTCATCCTGCAAAGTACTGTCCATGTATCCAAACCTTGATATGGATAATTCCTCTTTGAGCATTACAATAAACATGAGCGCTATAGTTTAATTTAAGTCAATTCCACATACAGTACAAGATCTTGCTGCTGGAAATACTCACTACAGTACCACATGCATACTAAAGAAGGCAATTTCTGAAGAAATGGTGCTGTGAATGCTGATAGTTGAAAAAGCTGACTAAACTACACTGCATAATGTATCAAAAATGTGAAATATTTAAAGGTTTGTTCAAAAGCTGACGCTAAACTGCTTTGCTGGCTTTGATTTATTTGAATTTGCATCTGAAGGAATGGGGTGTGGTTGAGGGATTTAAAATGTATAATAGGCTGGGAGCTAAACTGCACTGCAGGCTTGAATTTGCACAGAGAAACAACTTTAGTAGGAACCCATGGGCTCTGGGCAACAAAGTCAAAAGAACTACTGAGAAACTGACATGTTGCTGACTTCGGTCCTTTATGTGGAAATTTTTGAGAATCACACAAAATATAGAATAATAGGAACAACACACGTTATCTGAGTTTTTAAGCTCTACATTCCCCCTTCACTGGCCCAACATAGGAAGCTTGGGGCAGGGCAACGGCACAGGAAGTGGCTAGTGGAGAGGGCATTTGTCATGTGCGGCCTGCTGTCCACATGGCCAGCCCCTCTCCCCTTGTTGCTTAATCTAACCACAACACCAACACCAGGCAGTTCCCCAGAGACGTGAGCATGAAAAACAGAAAATCAGTCTGTTTTGAGAGGAACATGAAGACCTCACATCAAGTTTCAAGCAAAGGAAGATTAAAAATCAGATATTTCAATTTACCCAGTAAATTACTGCGTCTAAACTGTCACAGTTCAACCTGATTTATTACAGTTTTACCCTCCTCCTGTATTCAAAACATCCCCGAGGGTGTCATTTTGTGCTATGACTCAGTTCTTAAACTGATGAGGAGAGTTCACAGCACGAGACATCTGATTCATTTCAAACACCCTGAGGCCTCGAAACGTGGCTTTAATGTGCTGCAGCGCTGAACAGGTCCAAACAGCACAGATTCTCAGATGCAGAAAGAAGTTCACCCTAATTTAACTGTTTAAGCTGGTCCTCAACAAACAGAAGGACACGTCAAGAGGAGCGGTCTCAATCATCAAGTGTTCAGTGATGTATGCAAGTGTGTCAACAGGCTCTCTCCTCGCAGGCTCAGAGGAAACACCTCATCCTGCCATTAGCCTCTAAACAAACAAAGGGAGGCTGCATATTGTGATTGTGTGTGCATGGTTGCCTGCCATGTGTAGCCATGCATATGCAAATTTGCACTGTTTCTTTGACTTCACTGGACATACCTCAGCTTGTGTCTGTCCTCTTGCCCATTGTATACGATAGCTGGTCCGTAGAAAAGAGTGCAGATGGTCAAGTTATAGTTTTCCTGCACAAAAGCAAATAGGCAAGTTAACATCACATTATAACAATATAATGGCATATGCCATAATAACTTTTTATGCCATAAAAAGGCATAAAAACAGACAAGAGCATCGCCTGCATACATTATGCAGAGGTCATCCGGGGCCTGCAGATCTCTGACGATGACCTGCGGCCTCAAACAAGTCCAACAGTTCAGGAAACTCTTCAGTGTCTCCACCGAAAAACCAGGCGTAACCCAAAACGAAACTCCAACAGCCTCAAACTCCAACAGAATCAATACACAAAAGGTCTGCTCAGGACAAGAAGGTGCATGCTGTAAAAAATTGCTGTGGAGTGATGTGCTCAGACATTTTTGTTTTTTCTGTTGACCTATATCATTGACAATGAAAGACAATGTCTGAATACCTAAGGGCAATAGGAAAGATATATATATATATATATATATATGTATATATATATATATATATATATATATATATATATATATATATATATATATATATATATATATATATATATGTATATGTATATATATATATATGTATATATATATATATATACACACACACACACACATATATTTATATACACTAAACCACAGGATAATTACCAGTAATATACAGATAAGTATCCATCTTAATTTGCATAAATAAGTGGGTCATAAACGTGCAGGGAAACTGTCAAACTCCTGTCACCTCTCACAATGTGAGTTAATCAATGTCAATGCGAGTTATTCTGTGTACATGTTGTATGAGGTAGCATCTTAGTTTTAAGGAAACAAGATTTTATCCAGGTTGTATGAACGTAAAAGTCTTAGAAGAAAATATTTCCCATTTTGGGAAATACGCCCCTTTGCTTTCTTGCCGAGAGTTAGATGATACCATCATGATATGGTCTCGTGGTCTGTCTACTAAATATGAAGACAGCAAGAGCAGCTGGCTAACTTAACTGAGCATTAAGAGTCTAAACAGGTGGAAGCAGCTAGCCTGGCTCTGTCCAAAGTGTGACAAAGTATACTCAAGAGCGCCTTTAAAACTCACAAACTAACACGCTGTTCGTTGATAAGAGGTAACTTTGTGAAGGTAACCAGCAGAGAAAAAGAGCACAAACTTTATCTCAGCTCAATGGAAAGCGCTAAAAGTACTGAATTCCATGTTTAGTGTGTTTTTTTTGCTGTAAAAAGCAAGAATAGCATGAATGAGTAGCACATGTGAATCAGTGAAAATGTTCCAAATGTCAGCAGTTGGAAGAAAGTCGATGATTCAACAGAATGACCTTCCTCCAGGATGGTAGAACAGATTCCTGAAGATGTGAACGGTAGGTGTAAAGTGGCCAATCAATTCAAACAATGGCCATTGTGTGCACTGGAGGAAGGTGAACAGGTTTGGGGAAAAAAAAACACGCATAAAATATGCACTCAGTTGCACCGGGTGTGAAGAAAGTGTGTGCTTCCTCACTGAGAGGAATGAGGAGGCTGTACCTTGACATACTGGCGCAGATCTCCCAAGGTCATTTCCTGCTGACCGCCGCGTCTCCCGTCAACAAGGAAGTCATCCCACTGGGTGTATTTCTTTCCTGCGAGCTGCCGATAGACACGTTACATACACCATCACGCGCACACACACACACACACACATAGACACAGAGACAAAGTTGACAGATGAAGTACTTCTCGCTGTGAGGGATGTGCAGAAAATGTTTGGGTCCATAACAAGAGTCCTGGACACTCACAGACAGCAAGACTGCATTTTTCATCACTGTGTTATAAAGCAGCTGAGAACAATCAGCAGCCCCCCAACAAGCCACGATGAGGTCAAGAAGGTGCTTCCTCAAATATGATGAAGTGATTCTCTTTCTCTTCTCAAGTTTCCATCTTAATTCACACAGTTTTACAGTCTGGTCTGGTCAAAAATACATGCAGCCATGTCAGAGCAGTTTGGGGCAGATGATTTTTGAGCAGCATGAGAGAAAGTTGGAGCTTATGAAAGCGGCATCTGTGTGAATAAAAGTGTGTTGCTCTGGGCGGTGAAATAACAACATAGGAATTTTTCCAGACACCTTGCCAGATTGCACTTGAAGTGTCCGTTGTTTGAGCTTTGAGGGGCCATTTTCTTTCTCTCCGTCTTTTGACAAGACTGTGTTTTGAGTCTTCACTTGAAATCCGGCTGTTTCAACAGGCTTAAACTGTTGAACCAAAACAGCGCACGGTGATCTGTCTATAACAGCAGCTTGTTTCTCCTGTCATTATTTGCTGACAGATTTATGTTGTGTTGCAACTTTTGCAATTATCATTAAGTTAATAAGCAGAAAATTAATCCGTGGCTATTTTGATAATTGGGCTGTTTATCAGACCTCAATGACCTAAATGTGTCTAGTGCTCTTGCATAACAGTATCCAAACAAAGTACTTAAAGCTGGCGTCAAAGGTTTGGTCAGACTTGTGATTAAGTTACTTATATCAGATTCCTGATTTAGATCAAAACTTGTACTAAATTCCACTAAGAAAAGGGAGTTATGTAGAAGACCATGTTTATTAAGTCCCAAAACTAACTAACTAACTAACTAAGCTGATTTTATTATCAGGTTGAAGATCAGGGAACGGACCTTATTCACACGGCAGCCATTTTCCTCCAACGCCACACTCAGGGTGGGTAACTTGAATGCTGGCATATTGTAATGCTGCTGTGTTCCAGGTTGCAAAACTTATACATCTGGAGGCACATTTGGCCAAAGTACGAGGTAAAACAACATATTTGATAACTTGTTAGCTGATGTTAGCATTCAACAACTTCCTTGCTGACATTACCGTTTCATTACATCCTGTGTGTTTCACTTTCAGGGTTTAGACAAATGTCTCCAAGATGTGTGTTGATATTTCTGAATGAATTTACACCTTTCCAAATCGTATCGCATCAATTTGGTATCGTTTCCAACAGTAACGTAAGCTACAATGTGGTTGAATGTTAGCTGTTGTCTAATGGAAGCTAATCGGTTATCAAAAAAAACCTGTGGTTTTACTTTGAAATATGGGCCCATGTTCCTCAAGATGAAATTATCTGTTGTCCTGCTAATCGATCAGGAAATAGTGAAATGATAACAATATGTCAGATCGCCTACATTTACATGATTTGCAACCCAGAACACAGCAGTACAACATTTGAGCTTCCCATCCCGAGTGCGATTTGATACATCAAGACCACATGACAAGAGAAACGTGATGAGAGTCTTGTGAGTCTTGAAGAATCTCAACAAACACAGTCATTCATGGAGACAACTTCACGAACAGTTAAGGCACGTCTCTTTGTTCCTCAGTCTTAACAGTCACCCTACAGCACTGCTGTCACACAGTTCAGATTTTAGAGCGGATGACCCGTCAGCGACTCCTCTGCCACATTATTCCTATAGGATCGACCTTTGACCTCTAAACACATACTGAGCACAAAGTCCTGACACCCAGACAGATCAATTCAAACCCCTGCTCACTGGACAGATTGTCACATGACACCATGTGTTTACCATAAACAACATAATCCACACAAAAAAAAACATCACCTGACCTGAAATGTGTCAGGATTCCTCACATGCAGAAAGTCTTTCAAAATATGTCACGTTGTCAGACGACCCCGCTCGCACAGGCGCTGTCTGGTGAGAGGAGCTGTGAAGATCAAAACTTGGCTCGAGATGTGAATACCAAAAACTCCAGCTAAACCTGGGTCCAATTATCTCTGCTCCGGCAGCCAAGGGGAACTTTTCGACTAGCCCTCACGACTCCCACCACTTATGGGGGTTTGGGGTTATGGAGACACACTCGAGGCATGCTTCTCCTCAAGTCAGACAGGGTGTCTAGGTCCTTTGTCCCATTTTCAAACAAAGCACGTCTTGTTTGCAAGATGCACATCTAATTCTTGGTCACGTTAGCTTCTTTAGTGTTTATGCAGGACGAATTTTCAGTACAACCTCAAACTTTCCATTGACGGAACAGAGCTTGAGCCTGAAATGCACATATAGCACAAAAGACCTTTATTTTAAAGGATCTTACAAATGCAAAGTCATTGTTGGATTTTAAAACGGACCTCCTTAAATCTGTGTTTCCACGCCAGAGTTTTTCACAAGTGCTTTTGTCTGCAGGTGCTGATTTTACACAATGCAATGCAGACATGGGGGCTATTTTTACTCTTCCCCCTCCCTTCCTCTCTCTCATATCTGTCGCACAACTCTGTTAGAAACCTAAAGCCAATCAACAACGGCATCAGTCCCTGTGTAGAATGACGTCAACTATTCAACGCTATAGGAGGGAAGAAAAAATAAGCAAGAATGCTGGAACCAGACTGGCTGCTGGAAACAATTACAAATGGTTTCCCACAAGCACAGCTACAGTTTTCTTTTTTATCATGGAGCCTAAATCATAAAAAAATAAAAAAGCAACTAATGAAACAGTTATCTCTGGGGAAAGAGAAGAAATGTGAGGCAGAGGGTTATTGTTTTCCTCTCAGCATGAAATCTGCTCACAAGCGATTCTCTGCAGTATGTAGACATACTTTAAATCCTGTAAGACACCAACTGTGCTCAATGTGGACGCTGCAATCATAAAAAACAGACCATCCAAAGAAAGAGGTACTGTTTCAGTATTACATAACGTTTCATGCGTCCATGCAATTAAAATCGGGCATGCTTGTCTTGAGGTTAGAGAGTAGGATTAGAATCTTGGAGGGTCACCTGTTAAGTTGACAACAGACAGATCCACCAAGTAGCAAAGTGCTAGTTGGTGGCTAATAGCTCGGCAAACTGGAGTGGTGGAGTGTCCATCTTCAGTGAAGGTAAATGCATTAAAAATAACTCTCTCTAGTTTGTCTGGTAGTGAACATTAAAAAAGTGTTACTGCTAAATCACAGTGACAAAGAGACACAAACCAGTCCCCTACTTGACAAGTTGCTCAACCTCAGGAAAGCTGCATTAACTTATTTTATATTGGCTACAACTGCGCTGTCCTATCTCACTGAGTGTCTGCAGGATCCAGAGGTCCGTTTGGACATAAAGCAGAGCTGGCAGTCGAGGTTCTGGGTGACTGAACTACACCGAGTTTGACATCAGAGGATGAGGACGAGACAAACGGCCACTTCACGAGCCTGAAGGGGAATCAAGCCACAGTGCTGGACATATAAGTTTATACTCTGTCTGCTCTGCGGTTGGATGACTGCCAAATCTCTCATCTGCTGTCCACATATTGTAGTCTGTATTGTAAATGGAGCTTTGAACTTCCCCCTAAAACATGACACAGCTGCTTTTCCAGAAAAATAAAACAACACAATGACATTTCCAGTTATTAACTGCTTCTCACTTGTCAGCTACACTTGTCATACAGCAGTTTGGTTGCATTAATTTAAAGCTAAGCTTGGTGAGTTATTCTAGAAGCATTATTTATTATATTTGTAGAAAATATCTTCACATCCCGACAGCAGTCAATAAATCAAATGCGCTGACAAATAAAAGAAAATAATCCATTATCTGTGGCTGTCGAAGGCCTCCAGTAAGCCATCCAAAGGTTTCATTTGGCCTGTATGAAAAGACTAGACGGCTGTTTGTCTACTTACGTACCTGCCTGACAGCCTGCCTGCACGCACTTTACCCGTGCACACTGCACATGAGATGAGTCTTCAACTGGGCTAGGCAGAAAGCCATTAGCAAGCTAGTAAAACAAGAATAGAAGAGAAAGTGCTGCCAAAACTTAATACTAGCGTACTAGCTTGACAGTACTGAGTCCTAACAATAGCCATTTTCATTGTTTATATTTATTGTGACAATGTTAGCTGTTTTCTTAAATGTAAGTGAGACATTAAGTAGTTGGATACAGTAAGTGATGGCAACAATGTGCTTTGCTCACAGTGAGCTAGCTAACTTAGTAGCACAAAGCACACAGCCCCTGACTGAAAGAATGAGTGAGCGGCAGCCGCTAACCGAGTACCACAAAGCACACAGTCCCTGAGCTAAAGAAAAAAAAACACAGCAGGAGCAATAAACACGTTTAGCGGCTACGCTAGCACAAAGCACACAGTCTCTTAGCTCAAGAGTCGTTTATGTATGTATGAGACTGAGAAACTAGTGTTTTAATCATTTGTCTAAATCATTTTTTATCATCCTCTGAGATAAAAGGTCACATTCATAACGTTCATTTACTTTTTCTATCAGTGTCTTTGAGTCTGCATTACTAAACACCATGCATGTCACAAACTGGCCTATTTAGATATGCAGTTCCCCAACATCTGATAGGAACAACCGAAATTACTTTCTGCTTCCTCTTGTTGACAGGAAGCCTGTTGAGCTCCGCTAGTCATCCTGAAAAATCTGGATGTAGACAGTAAAAGCTTCCAGGAAAAACACGACTTTAAAAATAATCTCATCATCAAATAAGCCACATATCAAACACACGCACATCCCTTCACTCTTCCTTTTTCATAGTCCTGTAACTGTAAAACAGGACCAGATATGAACAAAGAAGCAGAACATGGCTGTCACATATCATAAATCATGTCTGCTATGCAAATTCAGGGAAACGAAATGCTCTCCATATCAGAATGACCCAATTTTTATTCATGCCTTTCTTATGCCTTAAGAAATACTTTGGTTAATTTTATCACTCAAACACTATATAGATTCATACTGATTTGCATCCAACCCAAAGAACCTCAATTCAAAAATTACCTTTTGGCACTAGATGTGAGGCAATGTTCATAAAAAGTCATCTCAAATTGATACAACCTGAACATGGCAGCCTTTCTCCTGCATCTACACTTCAACTTTACAGAATTACATGATCAAAAGGTCAGAAGGATCAGACTTCATCACAAAGTGTTATTTCCAATGAGTCAAGGCACGGTCAGAGGATCTCTGAGAAGGCCTGAAACAAGAGTTGACCACAGTCTGGACAAAACGGATATCAAAGGATATGAGGAAAAGCAGATCAGTATCATTTTGTTGTTCACTTGAATGCAACAGTCTACTTTGAATATCTTGTATGTTCAAAAAGGTCTCCATTTTTTATGGTAAAAGTAGTTTCTATCTCAATAGGACTGGAATTAGGCATTACTATACTTGTGTTCTGAAGTACAAGACCTGATACACAATAAAGTCTCTCACAAGGGCTACAGATTGATGGGACCCAAAAATAGACGCAGGCTCCGACTGCAGATATACGTGAGGGCATGGGAATGCAGTGCAGCCAGAGGAAGTTCAGCCAAGTGAGGCTGATAAGGAGGTAGAATGAATCCAAGTCTGATTGCAACCCCCTTTTTACACAATCGCGCCGGTCATTTTGCACGGGTCACTGCATGTGGAGAGTAATCATAATGTGACTCCTCAATCTTGCCCTTTAAGACAATGGAGCGTTTTTGGAGACAGGAAGCTGGGATCACTAGGCAAACCTTGATAAGTCCTCCTCCCTGAAGCCTGCCACAAGAAATAGCACAGCTGAGGCACGCTCCTGCCTCAGCTTCATTATCTGGCCAGAATCCCAACAGTGGAAACATTTTTACAACCCGCTGTGGCTACAGGCCTGTTTCTTCAAAGGCAGCTCTTTTCCTTCAAAGTGAGCTTTATGGGGGGCAGATGGAGGATCTGTGTGGTCTTTCAGATCATATTTTCATCTTAATCGCTTTTAGCTTTAATTTTGGAGACAATCTGGTAACGTTTCACTAAGACCAACCACCTGAACATGCAGTAGTGATGCTGCTGATGACTGTATGTGCTGTATATTGCAGTACAATTAGGTATAAACAAAGGTTATTTCAGATATACTGGAAAAATGTTAAATAGTGGAGAGCAGATGGGTTTGTGTCTTTGTTTTGCTGGGTTAAAAGCAATAAAAGTGACTTTACACAATATCACACTAATTACAATTAAAGTTGGGCTAGTGCTAGTAAATATTCAAATATACATCACCGCTGAGTGTTGTACGAGACAGATTGCAGTCACAACAGCCTTACACAGAGACTTGGAAAACAGGAAACAACATTCTTTAAGAAAAATAAATAAAGCAGGAATTATATTTCATGTTTCAAACAACCACTGCATTGACTGGAAACATAAGTGGACAATCAATCTCCTCTTCACCCATCCAGTATTAATACGCCTTCATTTACGTCAGATCTACAGCACAGAGCCAATGGTGATGTGCAGAGAACATCAATGGATGGACACTCATAGATGTGAACGGTCAGCAAGGTCACCAGCGTGCTCCTGGATGATTATGAATGAGACTGTGTGTGTGTGTGTGTGTGTGTGTGTGTGTGTGTGTGTGTGTGTGTGTGTGTGTGTGTGTGTGTGTGTGTGTGTGTGTGCGCACATTTTCAAACCGAGAAAATGAAAATGAGGTATACATCTCTTGTTGGTTCAGTCAGTGCTCCAATTAATGTTGCCTTCCTGTTAGATCAATTATTGTACGCCTATAGTTTATATAGAGTGTTAGTTTGAGCCACTCCTAGCCCCTGAATTGAATTGATTTGCATTGTGGGTAATGAATTAATAAGGCACCATGTTAAGGAGGAAGAACTCACAGACAATAAAAAACAAAATCTACTCTTGCTGCTTTAGTTTGGCTACTTTTTAAAAAATAATGTCTGGCAGGATTCTCATGGTATCACAGGAGTGTAATGCTACATTGGTGGAGTATCTAATGCTGGTGAAGAGCAGCTTAATTTAAAACTACAGGAACATGTTTGTTTATGTTTTCCTGTATGTCCTTCTTCACAAAGGGACAACAGTACTGTCATGTAAAATGTGCCCTTTGTCTGATTGGGAGTGTCATCTGCTACCTGATCACTATTGATCACTGCTCTCTTTGGGACTGCAAAGAAGAAACAGATGGCTGGGACCTCCAACTGCTCACTCCAGCCCACTGCAATTATTTGGTTAACACCCCAGAGAATTGACAGGATGTCAGCCTTACAACACATGAAAACAATATAACAAATAACATGTTGAAAAGTATTAAAGACATTTCATATTTACGACTGTAAACTCAATGTTTTCAAAGGGGACTTCTGATGCACTGGTGCAGGGTGGAGGAAGAGCGGCAGCTAAGCAGCACTTCTCAGGAGAGTGCCGAGTTTGACACACAGACTAAAAGCAGCCCGTTCCCTTTGAAAGGTTTCCATTGACGTGTAAAACAGCAAACAGAATCTCAATGTGATTGTCTTTCAAATGAGAAGATAACAGCACTCCACCTGACTGAAAATGACCTGGAGCAGCAGGACTGAGTCAATAAAGTGCTCCTCTTACAAATGGGCCACTGACATGCTGGAACCTGCAGAGACACTCACACAGCTAATGTCTCATAGACAGAGTCGCAGTTATAAAGCAATGAATCAGCATCAAAAAGTGATGCATCTGTTGGCCCATGAGTTGTGGGTGCTATGGCCTCTTAATTAATTATCAACATTTGCAATATTTGCAAGTTTCTTTTTTTTTGTGAAATGATTATGCACATTGTAAAATGGACTGATGCACTGAAACAAAGACAAACATAAAACAAAGATCTTGTCATTTAAACTCTGGTATGCAATTGACAGCTAATGGATTATTTCCTGTACAAATGGTAAACATCATTGATTTCTTCTATATTATACAAGAACACCACTATGATTGCTATATCACACTGTTCACTATTGGCATGCAGCACTGGAATTGGGACACAGCTTTTATCTCCGCAAAAGTGTCATTCACAGAGATCAATTCAACAACAGCACACAGCAGCTAAAGATAAATCAGTTTCCCCTTTGTTGTATCATCCAGGCTTGTAGCATTGATTAAATGCTTAAATAACCAAAGGTCACGCTCTTTAGTTACGTGCTGTAATGCAGTATGGAATGTATTGGTCACTGGAGCAAGTTATTGATACCTGCAGATCAATATGATGTCCAGTTCTTGTCGGCAGTTAATAAGCTGTAACCTTATCTGATGCTGGACACAATAAACAAGACTGAGACACATGACACGTCCATACAGCCCAGAGGGCCCTGAACACTTAATGGTGCACTGATATTAGTTAGTCTAGATTGACATCAGTGCATTGAATCAGCGAAATTTACACAGATACCAATATTTCTGTGATATATTGGTCTGGCTCTACTCAGTATGAAGACCTGCTCACTTTGCAGTTGTGTAAGCCTACTTTTGGCTGCAAAGATGGAAGTATAATATAGCCAATTTTGACTGTCGGCCTTAAGACGACCGCTTGAGCCACTCAGCTTTGCCAGAGACTGTTTGCCAATTGGTGCAGTTCCTGTCTCATTCACTACATTGAAATTGAGACAAAACCATTAATTTGCTAGTTCAGCACAGAATTAGCATAAAATCCACGACAAATGCTTATTATGAGCTATTAATAACCACGTAGCCACGGTCTGCTGGTGTAAACAAACTCTCTCAATTCCTTTACGAGCTCATTCATGTGGCTTTTAAGACCAGTAAATAGTTATTTTATTCCTATTTCCATTACAGAACCAGGACACATGTATGTTGTTATTGGTGCCTCATGTGTAATGCAAGACATAAAATCCAGACAGAGAGACAGACAGTCCTAATGTGCCTCGCAGAGCAGAGGACACAATCTAAGGGCGTCATGCACCACCTGTGACATTATTATTGCAGTGACACAAGCTGAGAGGTTTTGTGTGTATGTATGAGGTCACCGTTTCTGTGTGTGTTGGTAGAGAAAGGATGACAGAGAAAAAAAGGAGAGAGACATGACAGAATACCTTTACAATTCAGAGTTAATGGGCAAATTTGTAAACTCATGACATCAGGAACAGCCTGGAAACTCGAATTTAATGTTGCTAATTAGAAACCTGCAGCCCGTCTCCTGCCAGCACTGGTGCTTTAATGAGAGAATAATGAGACAGGAGGACAGAGACCTCTAATAACTTCCACATGGTGATCTCCTGAGAAGCTATGAGAAACATGGTAAAAGATAAGACTGACAATGGATTAGAGTCATCGCTGTGTATGTTGGTTTCTTGAGAAAGTAGATAAATAAGCTCCTTCCAGCAATATATGGCTCTATTTACTAACGTTAAGACATAATCATTTCCATCTGCTTTCAGGTTTATTGTGCCAAGCTACCTGATGAGACACATATCAACCTGCAGCTACCTACCAGCATGCTAACCAGCTCGCCCCAGCTCCTGTGCTAACGCTGTAAATATCAATTCTTACATACTGCACCTTTAATATATAGAGAAATCCGAAGCTTGACAGGCTTGCTGTGGGTAGTTACCATTGTGGAGCTATGATTGTATAATTTCTGTTTGGGGGAGGGGGTTTCCAAATTAGTAATTAATTCTCTTTCCTCAGTTGTGAATACTTTATTCACTACAATTTTCGAGTGGGTTGCTCCGGTAAGGTGAAAGGTCAGGGTCAGTTGTGCCTCTGAAGCAGGTTGGGACTCACTGCCTTGCTAAAGTCTAACCACAAAGCCATCCTGTCATTGTGTTTCTCAGGGAACACTGTGGCCTGTGGCTTAGACATGTATGAGATGATGAGATATCGTTGAGGATAATTTGAAAGAGCTGCTTACGGAAAAAATAAAGCCTTTGGCAGTTTCATTTGGCTAAATGTGTAGCATGGTGAGTTTATGAGCCATACCACATATGCCTCTTATAAATGGTTTGGATAGCTTTCTTTAGACTGGCTTTTATTCAAATGATCCCCTCACTCATCTGTTCTAACCGGTCAGTCTATGCAATGCTACATAAATAAACAACCTGTGCACAGACATAACTTGTTGTTGATGAGACAAATGGGAAGCTAATGATCTGTGGGGAACTAAAGAACAGCAGTAACGGGAACAATGTGACGTAAAACAACAGATGACTTAAAAAAACATAAGGTCAACCGCACAATAACACCAACAACAAAAAGACCTGGAAAAACAACAGAAGGCACAAGCCGCCTATGTTGATCACAGATTACTCATTATCCCGTGAGCACTATTCATGTCTGCGGCTTGAGTTACAAACTGCACAATGCAGCTCCATGCCGGAGCTCCCGCAGGAGTACTGAGGGCTGTGGATCATGTTCACCCCTCTTTCTTTGCTGGCACAGTCCGAGGAGGCCAACACAGATTTAACCACATGTGAAGTAAATCTCCCCCTTTGTTGTTTGCTTTCCTTCTTTAAGCCAGTCCCTGTTATTTGTGTGACAGATGTGCGACCATCAATTATATACATGTAAGTGCTCAAATCACAAATCAAGTAGCTGCAGGTTTTATAACAACTACAACCACCCTGGAGTGACTGACTACTCAGCAAATGTGCAAACATCATTGTCTCTTCCTGATTTCTCAATGCATGTTAAGATATCAAGTTATTCGCAGAGCAAGTTGTGAATGAAAAGTTATTAGAAACAGAGGCTGGAGCAGATGAATGCAGATGAGCCCTGCCTCCTCCAGCAGGATCACGTAGTGCTCACTGGGAAATCTGGTTTCAATACATAGCTTCCTGTGAAGGCAGGAAACAGTCGTCATTTCTGCAGGCAATTAACAAAGAAGCAGTGTGAGCATTGACCTCGGAGCGGCTTCCTTGAGATCAGGAGCCTTGCCTCCAACACTGCTAATTCAATTAGAGACCGAAAGGGCAAGCCGGAGAAGAGGGGCACCAGGGAAGCGTGAAAGGGCACCAAGTTAAGACCAGGGTGTGGAGGATGTGTGCAGAGACATGGAAGAGGGAGTATTTTCATGGCATACAACCAGCAGGCAGCCCAGCAGACAAGCAAAGACAGCATACACTGGTACAGACAGTTAGGCAAGCTGCAGGAGGGGCTGAGGATGGAGCTATGTAATACCCAGCTGAGACACGTCCTCCTCTGTCTTGGCCTCGGGTGATGTTTCTCTGTGTTTTACTGAGGCTGCAGCTCAGTTACAGCTGCAGGAGCATAGCACTCATTCATCTTTGCTGCTGTTGAAATATACTTTAATGTCTTGTAATGTTTTGTTTTCTGCAAAAACAAGGCCTGCACTGTCTGTGAGATGAGGTAAACCTACTGCCTCTTTTTAGCTGGGTACTGTGATGTACAACTTGTGACAAAGAGTGCTGTCCACATGCAGATAGCGAAAAACAAGCTAAAAACCCTGACGAATTATCATGTGATAAAGTTGATATGGCTAATGTGCTTAACATAACATTGGCTAAATGCTCAAATATGCTCATCCACTAGTCACTAACTTTGTCTGCCCATTCTCACCACAAAAACTATTTCCGCAAGCAGCTTATTTAGCGCCACAGGAATGAACGTCCCAAACTTGATGAGATTTTTGAATGGGCTTTGGTTTAAATGCCTGAAATGAAGTCTGTGGTTAACACAAGCTCAAGAGATTTTCATGTTTTGTTGTGTGACATTAAAAACATCAGTTTAGACCCCAAGTTTGAATTATAGAGCGTTCACAGGTCTTAAAAAAGGCGGTCGCTAACAAGTGGCTAAATGAGACTACAGAGGTTGTCGGGGACATTAAATGTCATTACACGGAGACTCATCTACTCCCGTTAGTCCCTTGACCGAAACAGGTATTTATGTGCTGTACAACCAAAACAATTAACTAAGAGACGCTAAAAGGCTAAGTTAAGGTTACACTTTATCATTTGTCTCATATATAAAAATATTGATTAGTGCAGCTTTAATTAGTAGGAAACTTACATTGTTGATGTCCTTTGGCAGTCGTGTCTAATTTCAGTGAGGAATTGTAATTATGCGAATGTCTGTCATGCTGTATTTTACAATTATCTTATATGAGCTGGAAAGTTTCCGTGTTAGCGTTTCAGTAAATCTTTTGACAAATGACAATTAAGGTGCTGACAGTGAAGAAAGCCCTGCAATGGCAACAACATCTGGGCCAAGTAAAAACAAGCTTTTCATGGACACATCATGACGTCTATATACAGATTCTGAGCAAACATTCCCAACCATTTGAGAGATTTTCATCTCTGTGAACTTGCCAGATTTGCTACTCCTTTAATGGCCTGTGCCTTGGCCCCCCAGCTGAAAAACATAAACACAAGGAGGAAAACGATACTAAAGAATCGCAGTGTTGAGCAGACAAGGACAGCCTCCCGTTTGTTTACATATTTCTGCCTCTATACAGAGGATCGCAGCAGCGGGGGGAAGGCCAGGGGAACTTCCTATTTTGGGAAACAGCTGCTTTAAAACACCGATCTCTGGAAAAGGGTTCGCATGGTGCTCAATCTACTTCAGTTAAAGAGTCTGTGATTAAAACAGTTCTGTGGGGACTGAAGTCTTCAATCACAACAAATATTTGTGATAGAGCTGCGATAATGCAGGTTTCATTACGGTGACTGCAAAACATCTGGCAGCGCTGTGATGTAGTGGTGAAAATACAGTGCACTGGGTGGGCCACCAGTACTACCAGTGAGATGTGAGTAATGTCACTTGATATTAATGAACTGAGACTGATCTCATAAGGGGAGAGGTCTAAGTCATTGCAAAAGTAAGCTGAGCTCTTGATACTGCATGTCTGATCAGTGATATTTAACAGCTGCACGTCTGCAGTTGCTTCAAAGGCTGCTAAACAAAACCTTCTCTAATCTTAGAAAGATTAGGGAGATAATAGCTTATTAATAGCTACGTTGCTTTGATTTCTGCCGTCACTGCCGAGGGCTAATTTCTATTTTTAATTATTTCTATTTACATACTTCTTTCCATTTACATGTCTCTATAAAGTACAGAAAAATTACATTATAGGGCTTTAAAAATGTTTTAAGAATCATAAGCAAGGCTTCTTTATAAGTTTTACTTCTATATTACAATATCCCATCATGTGATGAAATAATATCTACAACTCAAGTCAGACGCAGGAAACCTTTGGATTATCAGGAAATATGCGCATTGTAATGCACGTTGTGTGGAAATGTTAAGCACATAATCGACAACTGCAGAGAACCTGGACTTTTGGTACTTGATTGGAATATGATTGTATGCACACATATTGAATGTTACAATAACGCACAACATACATTGCGAGCAATCATATAAACTGCAAGAATCGACGCAGCCATTTGATCCTTAACTTTGTCTCATCGTTTTCTTGCTACGTGTTTCAAAATGAAACTTCATACACAACACATAAAAAGGGGAATATATTTGAGAAGCTGGACTGATTTTTCTAGAGGGTATCATGGCCACATTTAAGCTAATCATGAAGACTAAAGACATAAATGTTTTCTTTGGCAGACATTAGAGCATCTCCCACTCAGATGGCTGAAGGTTTGGCAGCCAACCATCTTTCTCTCTCTCTCCCTCTCTCTCTCAATGTTACCATGTGTATTCCTCATTAACAAGAGCCTTGAAATAATCAGCTCTCTAAGATTTGTCTCTAACCCTTGAAATGCTGACCCTGAGCCTTTTTCCTCTGGTTGTGTCCCGTCTCTGCTCTGTCTCCTCTGCTGAAAAGAGCCATGTTTAAAATCTGATGCTGCAACTCGTTAAGCATGGGGTCTGGAAACACTAACGTGTGCCCATCCCTCTGGCTAAATGATTCAACACTTGAATTTAAAACCTCTGGTTGGGATGATGTCAGGTACAGTCTGTGTGACTGCTTCCAACGTTCCAGGCTGCTTGAGCAATGTTGTGCGTCGGCCAAAATACAGAAACGATTCAAGTATGTGGAAACAATTTGACAAAGTTTACAGACAACAACTGTGAGAACACCGGCTCTTTGTATGTAAGGAAAAGGGCATGCCTGGAACTTCAGGACTGCGCAGAAAGTCACAGCTGCCCCTGTCATCACAGCAGCCTTTAATGCAGCTGCAGCATTTCTGCCTGTAACCAAAGCTGAAACCAGACCTACACTGTCTCAGAGCTCCCAGTCAGTTCACCCTCACGTCCCACAGGACACTGTTACCCCACTCGCCGACCCCCAGTAACCCCTATGTGTCAGGGGTTCAATGCTCTGAGTGAGAACCCTGGCGAGGGCAGCTCCAATATCTGATCCGGCCCCAGAGGTGAGATATTGAGGGAAAAGCAGTCGGGCCAGTGAGGGGGCAGCGAAGTGATTTGACTTGATATCCTGTCAGACTTAACCCAAAATGTGACCCTGAGAGTTGCTTGGCTTTTGAATCTGGCTGGTAGCCATTTTGTGTTTGTGTTTTAAAGCTTGGCTGATGCAGCATAAAGAACTTCATATGACCTCACAAACCCAGTATAACCTCAAACGTTCAGGTGGATTTGATCATAAAAGGACTGAAGAGAAAAAAGCTCCTGTCCTTTTGCTTTGAATTACAGTTGCCTCAAATTCACTTAATTTGTGCAAACACAGAAGCAGACAAGGGCGTGTTTGTGCTTTAGCTGCCCTAAAATGCCCTGAGGATTATACTGAGCTAGCTAAAGACTTGGCTTATATGCAGGAGATTGACAGTTAGCAGTGGTCTCTTACTCTGAGAGCACTCCTTCACGACTTAATGTTCTCCAACCAAAGAGGAAGGACGTGAATCTACAAAGGACCCAGCAGATTTATCCCCAAAGTAGACAGGCTTAAATTATAAATGTGTATACAGTAAGAGTCTGTCAGGCTGTATAAACTCGGGTCCTAAATGTGACTGAGTGCTGCGGGTGCATAGAGGTGTAACTCACTTCGAAGGACTGGGGACGGCGCGGCTGGGCCCACACAAAATACTGAACGGACAGCATGAAGTAAGATGTACGGTAAGAGCTGATCTTCTGGTGACCCTGAACCAGTTTATACAGCTCCAGACACATCAGGCCCGCCACTGCTGCCGTGGTGGTGGCGATGGCCGGGATGATCCGTCCAGCAATGAGCTTACTCTGTGAAGGAGGCAGAGGAGAGTCAGTAGGGTACAATCCTGCTGTTACAATATGAGCATATTAGGTTGTTTAACTAATTAAATATAAGTGAAACCTTGAAGTATATTTACACATTTTCTGTATTTAAGAACAGTTTTGAGGGGGCTGCATTACCAGTAGTGCACCACTGATTAATGCAGTGATATCATGATGCTAGCAGGCATCATTCTTCTGCATAGCGAGTTACTTTCTGCTAGTAAATTTTGCAGCAAATCCTTCCATTCTTTTAGTGGAGTATTTTTACCTTGAGGTACTTCTACTTTCATATCTGAATACTCCTTTCATCACTGCAAACTGTATTAAAAATGTAAATGAGTCACACAGAAACATGTCCTGAACCCTTATAAAGCATTTGCAGTGTAGATATATTGTACGTTGTAAAAGTAAAGTTATTCCCAAACAAGATGCAATGTGTGGAAATCTCTGAGGTCACCCTCTTTTGTCTCCCCTCGCTCAGCAGTACCCATCCCCCCCGTCCTCCATCTGTCTTGGCTGTGTGTGTCTGCAGCAGCGGCTGCTACAAGGCCTGGCTCAGGTGTCACCTCCCGGGCGACAGGTAAAGTGCTGTGATTAGTTCTGCTCCGGGGACAATAGGTGAGGAGGCTGTATCTGTGGCTTTAGGGCAGGTGTGTGCACCACAGGCTACAAAACACGCCCCCGAGGGAGGGGTAGCGGTCTGCTGCGTTTTCTCGCTTTTCTCCTAATCTATACCGCCATTCACCTCAGCTCCATCCCTCTGACTCTAATCTATATTTTTAACCCGTTGCAGGGATTTGATTCGATGATGCATATAGGAAGGTGCTGACCTGGTGCCGATCGGCTGCAGGGATGTCGTAGTTCTCAGCCCTCAGGTTGGAAGCAGCAACAATGTAGTCCATGTGGAAGTTGCTGTCGTCATCCTGTGCCAGATGTTAGGCAAACAACTCATCAGTCATTCAATATAAAGCTTGAAACACAAGAACAACATGTATCTGCATATGCATCAATGTCCATGCCATGTGGTGTGGTGTCTGCTTTCAGCTTTGAAGGCTTTGTTGTGTCGCTTAGATCCGTCTAATACATGACTCGGTCACCCCATCAGAATGCAGTTGAAATCAGATTTCTGTTGTGATCGACGTGGCCAGTGAGGTCATGCCTCTGCTACCGCGGCTCTACAAAGGCTAGGAAGGCGTCTATCACTCAGGGATGGCTTCAGGGGCTGCGAGGATGCTACGAGCCGGCAACCTGATGCATTTAAACCCTCCTACACACATTCCATCTACCCACAGCATGACCTGGGCACGTAGGGATACAAATGAAGAGCAGGGGGAGCACGGCAGTTTGGGGGATCTCATTCTTACGCCAGATGACATTCGATATGCACCTGACTTACCTCATACACCTTCACTGCTGCTTCTCCTGAGTCACTGAATGCTTTAGTAGGCTGCCTGACAGTCATCTTCTACAGCCTCTCCAAATTCCTCCAACACTCACCTCCGCAGCTACAGCAACTGAACCCTGTCTGGCCTGCTAATAGCTCTTTGTCGAGCTCGGAGAACCACGTGCCTGAAGTAAAGGTTTTGTTGCTGTGACACACCTTTTAGCCATTTGTCACCAATTCAATATCAGAGGTTTTGAAGAGGTTCATTACAACTCCATGCTCCTGACTTCCATGAAGATAAAGAAAATTGTTTGTAAAGAGGCGAGAATTTTAATTAGGTGTCTCTTTTCCCAAGGTTTCCCAGGAAACCCTGGAACTCGCTGGAGGGTCAAAAGGCCAACAGGTAAATAGGAAAGGTCAGCTACAGAGGACACGTTTCCTCACAGGGAGCACAATTTTTAATTACTCAAGATGTTATTAGAAAACATTTACCAGAATTCTGCATTTGTTTAATGCTGCTCCTCATATTTTTGCCATAGACACAAGAAATGTGTTTTTTTTGCTGATGGTCCCTCTACTGAAACGTGTAGGGGAGGATGAGACTTTTGATTTGAATAAGGAGTCTGCATTTCTTTTTCTCTTTCTCATTTCATTTCATTGTCGCTTTTGTTCAGCATCTTTTTGTGGGTTTAGGGAATGGTTTGATCTGTATCCTGTTCCATGTTTTGCTTTTATTTTTACAACAAATGATGACAAAAAAGCCCCAAAAAACAATTTAAATTGATGACAGTTCTTCAGCGAGTAGATGAACAACTGAAATCTTGAATTGGACAAAGTTTGGAGCACTGCCTAACACAAGACATCTGTTCAGAAGGACTGACCCTGCTGAATATTCCTGATAAAGCCTTTGCCAAGGTGCAGCAAAGGAAACTGTTCAATCTGGTGGAACATTTCAGAATCTGTCCTGGTTACCGACCTACTTTTACTGTGTTGCAGATAACTGATGCGTCAAGAGAATCTTCTAGTTGTATTTACAGATGTGTTTGTGGCCACATGAAGAATGCTGGAAACTGGAATTCACATCTGTTGCTGCAGTAATACGCTTTAACTAACTACAAGTTATCTAATGTGTCTTGTGATCATTTACTGTAAAGTGTAGTCTTATTCAAGTATGACTGATTGAGATGGACTTTTAAGCTTGACTCCTCTGCACCTAGTTGCAGACACTTCAAGGTGTCAACCAAGTGCTAAACCTGATTTAATGAGCAAACAGGGAGTGATTATGTGTTGAGAGGTGGTGAGGAGGGACTGTGACGGTGGCTGGACGTGGTATAGAGTGCAATCTACCTCCAGGGCTCAGTGTGTGACTTCAAAGTAGCAGCCGACACGGTTACGGACAGTATGTCCCTGTTCTGAGCGTGCGCTAACACAGCTCTCACATACGCCCATACTGTACAGAAATAAATCTGCTCCACGTGAGCCGACTGACTGAGGTGTGCTTTTTTGCTTTCTTTGCAAACAGGATGTAAGCTTCTAAAATAGATATCTAAGCCCCGAAGTGAGCCCAGAATACAAGCGAGCTCTGTTTCGTGAACGCTGATGAACAGCACAGATTCGGGTCACTGAGGACCGAAAATGAGGGGAAAAAAGACATATTCTGAAAGCAGCTATAGATTCAAGTGCAGCTCCCTGCTAACACTCAGCCGCCAGTCTGTCTGTGACTTCTGCAGAGGTCTCACTGCACGCACACCCTACCTTCTCAAAGTCGACGGGGTACATCTGCACGGCTGAGCTTTTCAGAGATGATGAGGCCAACTTTCCTTTCAGCTCCTCCAGTCGGGCTTTGTCTGGCGCGGAGACACAGAGAGAGAGTAAAGAAAAGAAACCCTGGCAGAAGGAGAGGTAATAACATAAAACATCAGCGAGTTGAAATAACTCACCTGCATCATCGCTGCCCTTTGCTTTGTCCTCCTCCATCTCTTTGTCAGTGACGTGAATCTTCACGGAGGACTTGGGAGTGAAAGACGGCACGTGGACCGACTCTAAGATTTTTCTGATAGAAGGGAAGTCTCTTGTCCCGTTGATCCCATAGATCTGCCCGTACAGATTAGCTGCTGCCATCACATACTCCATATGGGTCGTCTAAAACACAGAAAAACAAATCTTTTACATTTAATATTGTGTTTAACAGTTTTAAGTGACGTGTAAAGTGTGAAGCGGCTCTCTGGACATAGCGGTTTATGTGTTGACTCCTTCCAGCAGACCAGCCTGTGGGTGAAACTGTAGGAGGGACATTGTAAAAAAATAAAATAGGTGCAGAAAGACATTAAGGTAGTGCATTAAGGCCAAATTACTTCCCTGAACAGAACAGGTAGCTGTAACAATTGGCCCCTCTCTCTCTCTCTCTCTCTCTCTCTCTCTCTGTCAGCACACACACAAAAACACACATCTTGCAACAGTGACTGCTGCTTACCGAACTGCAACAATCCACATTTTACAACTGTTTGACTTCTCTACAATAGAGTACAACACTGCATTCAATTCACCGATAGAGCAGAAATGCAAGCAGTGCTATCGCTGCTGACTAGAGGTCACAATGTATGAATAAGACCAGCTAAGAATTAAGGGGTAGAAGAATTGTTACATAGAAAATATCTACTGCAGGTAGTGGTGGGAGGTCTGGACAAAAAATAATATCACAATCTATTTAATTGCAATCACGTTCCACGATCTAAGTTGCAAACTTTTTTCTCATTGTGCCTTTTTTTGGCACAACCTCCTCATTCACCATATTGCAAACAACAACTCACATTGCACGTTTCACCCAAGTCAGAGCCACATGAACTAATTTTGCCAATCAGCATTGCTATCTAGTACGCAATAGTTAGATTTCCCACCTCTAACTGCGGGAAAAACAGTGCTCGGATAATAGCTAAAACTTCCAGAGCAAAACAAATAGATTTCAAACCAAGATTTGGAAATTATTGTCAATACCACACATGCACAATAGTGAAATCACTTAGAACTAAGCTCTTCACTTGAGTTTTCAAGATGCGTGAAAATTGGCACTGACCCTGGCATTTGCAAATGTAGCACTGTCTGTAAAAGGTGGCAAGATAATCACTTTTCACACAGATGGAAGGGCAAAAAGAAATTGTTCAGGAGATGAAAGTCAGATGGCAGGAGATGGAATATACTGCTGACAATACAGAGAGGGTGGAAGAGGTGAGAATAACATGATTGAGAGAGAGAGAGAGAGGAAAGAAAATCTACTTTGAGAGATGTTGTCAGTTTCTCATTGCCGTCGTTACAACCTTCAATGTTACAATATTTCCAGGCTAATATCACTTCTTATGTTACTTAAAAAGAGAGTATTTAGGAATCAGCTGAGCTATCTAGCATGTGAACATGTGTGGAGAGCAGATTGTTATCTGCCTTTCATTGTCCATGTGCAGACTAAGTAGCATTCAGATCAGATAAGAATCCAGTATACGGTCACTGTGAGGAAGAGCCTCTATCAGAGAAGATAAAGAAGGAATGTGAGCGGTCATCAACAAATACTGTGGCATTTTTCAGTCATTCCTGTCCACTGTTTTTCGGGTGCATGTCAGGATTACTGGACCAGACACTACTCACATTGTTGGGGTCAAAGGTCAGCGGGTGAGGGCATCTCTTGGATCCAGACCAGAAGGGTAGACCAGTAGCAGTCACCTAAAAAAAAAGAGGAAGCGAATCCTTTTATCATATGATTTACTGCTGAGTCACTTCTACATAGATTGTTTTATAGGCCAACACAGCTCACTGTAGTTCTTCTTAACACAGCGGTGACATATATATTAATAAGTGAAAAACGTTAACACTTTATTTTTGAAGAATTGTGACAAATACGCCTTAAATCATTCACAACACACAGTGTCAATCAATGTATTACTTGATAAAACAAAGATAAAACGTTGTCCTCTCTGAAACAGCAGGAGGCCTGTCATGTTCCTGTGGCACAGCCAGACTAATATTGTTATCAGTCGTGTGTTGACAACACAATTTGTATGTCTGATAAAGGAACAAAGGGGCTGAGAGTGTTTGATGTTCCCAAATGGTCCATATGCTGTGGAAAGAGAGAGTCTCCTACTGCTGGTGGCAGTTTTCACTGCAGGGGTGCTTTCTATAGCAGCCAAAAGGCATCGACTACAATCCCCCTTTCACAATTAGGATTCAGACGGCTGAAGGGCAGAATCATGGCACCACTGATGCTTTACCCTCAAAAAGGTTCATACCACTTAGTTTAAGAATGTATATGATGTTCTTATGGCCCAAATGAGACAATCCATCCACACCATTGTACTCATAGATCGCAATGGGCTGTACTTGGGTATACTTGGATTAAGATGTATCATAGTTATGTGCGTACCTCCTATATATACTTATATACTATGACTATGAGCAGGGGAAAGAGAGACATGTGTTACTGACCAAACACTCTATAACAGTGATTACTGTTGGAGCACACAGCTATTTAACACTTGTTTTAATGAGCGCTTGTTGAATTACCACATGGCCTTGATGTGTATTTTTTTCTCTTTATGGCCACTCCAGCGATCCATTAGAATACTTTACTTTATTCTACAAAAAAGGTTAAAAACACTAAAAAAAAAAGTACAATCACGTCACGTCTTAAAATGTCTTATTCTGTCTGACCAAAAAACAACTGGTACAATTGGTATAGCTGGTATTTATAATTTCTCCTGTAGTCTTTAACTGCAGGAACTTCATTAGCAGGCAATGAACCACTCAGTGAATGGGCTTAAGGATAAATACAGCAGATGAACTGTGTGTACACACATTATTGGTTTGCATTCATAATATGAGGCCTTTAATCTTTCATGTCATTTTTAGCTACATCCATATACTGTATATGTATTAATTACACACATTGTATTCTTCTTTCTTGTGCGTTGACTTGAGCCTTGTGTGTAGGATAAACATGCTCCCATAATGTCCTTGGTTCAGATCTATTCTTCGTTCCACGTGTCAAAGTTTCAGCAACATGCTCAGTCACTTCTGTGTGGAGCCTCACACCCAGCAGAGTGGCTGTTATGTTAAAGGTGTGGTCATCTATCATGCTTGTGTACCCGTATTTGCCAGCTTGATTCGTGACTGTTAACTGACATCAGCTGCCTCATCATAGTTCCTCAGAAAGCTTGCGGTCGAAAGTGACTTTCCAAGAGGACAATGGAAACACAACTCTCTGTACGTAGGTAACTAGGGGTGAGAGAAGTATGGGGAAAAAAGAGAAGTACTGCCACAAAGTGTCTCTGTGGTGTGTTGTGATTATAAGGAAAAACACAGGTTTTATTTAAATGCTAATTATCACACGTGAGAACATTTTTATCAGTGTAAGGCATATTAATACCAAAAGCTGTGTTTTTCTCAGGGGTCACCACAGGGAATTTAGTGCCCTACTATAAATATTTAAGCAGACATGAATGGAAGAAAGAGGAATTTCTATAACCCTGCAGGGACATATAATTAGAATAGAGGCGGTCAGTTGCTAGACTGGGATCTGGGGTTAGTGAGGGTCTGTTTGGGTTGATACTGATCCTTGCCCCCCCAGGTGTGACAGCAACATGTGACATCACTCTGCCTGCATGCTTCACCAGATTACAAACCCTCAGAGGTGCTCAGAGATATTTATCAGCGGGTCAGGTTTCAGACGAGGGTAATAGTGGTGTCTGAGCCCCAGGAAAATATGCTGCATTACTCCATGAAGAGACATGTGAAAAGTGAAACATTGATTGACATTCCTTTTGTGCTAATGCCACATTGCAGCATTTAATTGATTGATATCCAAGGACCTTACAAACACAACAGTGCCCCTCTGTGTCCTTAAACATAAATTACAGCTTCACAACACTGGGCTTGAGGCAGAGTTGTTATTTTGCCCCTGCAGTGATTTTACCTCTTCAGCAGGGAAACAGTGCAGGAGCTGGCGGATGTCGTTGTTGTAGAGAGTCTCCCACTTGCAACGTGCCCAGCTCACGCAGTCGTTCCAGCTCGTCGGACGTTGTCCTCCATCATTTACGTTCTCCAGGGTGCTCCACACCCCCCCGAGGACCTCCAGGGCCTCAGCATCTCCATGTCCAAGAGTACGCTCTACAAACCCTTCATCTCTGCAGGAAACACAGCAGTAAAATTCCTTTGGTTTAATGACAGACATAATGTATACATAAGGTTATAATCAATGCGTAGTAGAAGACAAGACCGGAACAAGCGTTGACTTTCTGGAACAATTCACCAAAAAAAGAAAATCCAGTCATTATCTACTCACACCTGTGTGGATGGAAAGTCAGGTGGAGTTTCATAGTCCACAAAACATTTCTGGAGCTTCACAGCAAAACATCGCTGCAGCATTCTCCCAAACAACTGTAGATGGGGACTTATTTTAAAATGTAAAAGAACAACCTCAAAAAATACACAAAATGGCTCCGTGTAGCCCGTCCAGCGTAATTCAAGCTAAAAGCCACCCTGTCTGAAGTGAGTGCACAGGCTCTACTGCACGCCAAGGGTGTTACTAATGTCTTTTCAAATCAACTTGTGATCTCAGGGCTTCTGGAGACTTGGATTATGCAGGACGAGCTGTATGGAGTCATTTTATGTTTTTTTTTCAGTAGTTTTTTTACGTGTTAAAACAAGTCTCACTCTACTTCAGTTGTTTAAAAAAATCCTGCGATGCTGTTTTGCTGTGAAGCTCCAGAAATGTTTTGTAAATGACAAAACTTCACCCGCCTTTCCATTAGCATGAGAGTGAGAAGGCAAGATAATGACTGACTTTTAATTTTTGGGTCAATTTATCCTTTAATCTGGCCACCGCTTGAACTGTGGGAAGAGCATTTGACTGGAAAAACTTAAATACAGAAAGTCCTCCCTATTTAGTCATATTTGTGAACTATCAAGCTCAGATGGGAATGGCCAAACTTTGTAATTTAGGGTGTAGTCTTGTTAGTCAGAGGGAATTCCTTTAGCGCTTGGCTGTGGACTAATAAGATGGGGAAGGAAGTGTTTAGTCAGCTTGTAGTGTGCTGGTCAGGGCAACTTTATACCACACGCCTGGACAGTTCTTGCGACATCATCATGTGCCAGCTCACCAAGAACAGCCAAAACAAAAGGGATCTGCCTCGTCTGCGTGCAGTCACACCTAAACATGTCTAAACAGGAACGTTTTGAGTCATGGCTCTGCACAGAGCTGCATGTGTGGGAGTATAACACAACAAAATGTGACCGTTCTTTTCCATAACCTCATTAAACAAGACTTAACATTTACTGGACTGTGATATGTAGCTGAGCTGCCTCATGAAAATGTCCAGAAGGGTTTTTAATGGCTGAGCTACAAAGAGGCCTCTGAGGAAAGCAGTTATTGGAGTATTCCTAAACACATAAAGTATGTTCTTATTTCCAAACATCAGTATAATGCGAGTGGTTGTGTGAAGCAGCGAGCACCCTCTGGGCTCTAGTCCCGATTTTTGTTTCTGTTTAAAGACACAAGACGGAGTGCAAGTACTTTACAATGAGGGGGGATTATAACAAATCTTACCAAAACACACAGAGAGACATCTAAAAACATGGCTGGCTTAGGAGGGCTCCGAGGCTCAAAGCTCAGACAGAGTTTGGGCTGGAGGCTCAGTTTTGTCACTGAGGGTCTGATACATTATAATTAGGTCTCCTGACATTGTTTGAGGTGTTGTTCTTACAATAACAAACCAGAAATTCACAAATCATTCAATTCTAAGATCTCGAATATATATACATGTATTCACCTAATCTTGTTTTCTTCACTGGATGTTTATAAACCAGAAAGCCTCTAATTAGTTGAGAGACATTATCAATTATTAGTGTTCGAGCTGCTGTGAAAGACTGATTGCAGAGTACAGCCTTGGCAAGACTGACTGTTTATGTAATTTTTTACAAGGGGTTTACTGCTGAAAGCCAACCACATGTTTTCCTGTTTATAAAACAAAATAATGAGCTCGAAGCACTTCATTAGCTTTTGTAGGTTTGCTGGAATGCTTTGTAAGAGAGCAGACGTGTCGTAAAATGAGAATGTAGTGGTTATTAAGTGCCTGCAGACTGGCAGCGGATTGGTAAATGTAATTTCTCAAGTTGGTCGGAGGCAACACTTGTTGTGGCAGAAGGGTAAATCACATGAGGACGGCGCCATGTTGTCTTACCTCAGGAAGAGATTGGTGTTTTCAGGTGTTTGTTTGAACTGTCCTTCAAAGTGGTCTCTGGCCCACTAAAAGAAATGTGATCAGTGCAAAGAAAGCTCAGTTAAAATGTAGGTTTTGTATTAATAACACAATCGATTAAAAAAATGTTGGACATCAATGTTAGTGTGGCAGAAATGTCTGCTGAAGTTAGCATGCTAACTAGCTAGCCCAAGCATGGCCTTTTTCAAATTACCACTCCGAGCTCCCGGTCCAGGCCGCTAGTTGCACGGCTAACTAAGCTAGCTAGCTAACAGCAGCCACAGTTAGCAGCTACAGTTAGCAGATTTCTCTGGTTATATGCTGCCCCCTATTTGTATGAATTCAACGGGTGGCCAATTCTTACATATTGCACCTTTAAGGCTGATTTCCGATAACACTGGTGATCCCTTAACTTCTCATTTAGCCTATTAAAACTACAGCTTTATGACCAAAGACCTACAACAGCATTTCCATCATCCCGATCCCCCTTAGGGTTACGATTAACAATTGGTCAACTGTTTGCACCTTACCTACGCACATGCGTAGAACAGATTGGGCGGCCAGTACGGATCACGTCCTGACAAACCCTCAGCTAGACTTTGATTTGCTTTGTGCAAACAACAAGATGGTAATCTTTCCAATTTAGATAAAAATCACAGGTCCTGTTTAAGTTTCTGGGCATCCAGTGTAGGTTTGAAGCAAAATCAGGTTAATTAATCTCTGTAACTCAAACACAAAGCTTAATTAGATCTAATTAGAAGTACATTAATGTACCTGCAGGGTGTGCTCGATGCGGTGAGGGAAGTTCTTGAGAGTGCACAGTGGAATGGCATTATTAGGAGTTGATGTGTCCTTCCCATAGGACTCTGTCAGGTGAGGCACGACCACAAGAGTATGACCCTTGCTCCCAAGAGTTCCTCCCTCCAGCATTGGCTTCTGGTGTTGAACACAGCGTCCATCCAGATACACCCCTGGGAGGCAAAAAGACACATTAAAAAATAACTTTTTGGAGCATTTGTAGTCAAATGTATTCTTCAAACACTCTGGTGTATTAACTGTGGCAATGAGAACTTGAGAAGACTAGATAAGTGTCCTCACTGGCTTCCACATTATCGAGGGCTGCAGCCACTCCATCGAGGCCCATGAAGAACTTGTAATCGTACACTCCTTCACTTTCAGGGTCCAGACGATTCTGGTGAGCCGTGATGTTCATCCGTGGGTTCATCTCTCGCACTGCTTTAGCAGCAATGTCCGATTTTGGTTTCTGTTAATGGACAAGTGAGCAAATGGGTGGCAATCAGACCAGGTGGTTATGACAGGAGAGATGGAGGGAGAATTACAGAAAATGTTTTTTTATACAAAATCAATATCCAGATTTGTTAGTTTGTCTTTTCTATGAAACTAGACGCCTAAAGTGAACATCCTAGGTCTTTAATAATTCATACTGTACTGTCAGTATACTTTATTCTGAGCGTCTCACTGCTCTTCTATTATTAACAGTAGCATCAGCACATTTCTCGCCAGAATTTCAGAACAGTTGAAGATTTTGTGTCAACATACCCTCCAACTGCTCTCAGCTATGTGTTACATAAGTTGTTTAGACACTGGTGGTTGTTTACTCAGACATGAGAGATCAACTGTCTGATATACTCCTAAAGTAAACTGCACAACAAATGATGGCAGGCATGTGTAATCTGACACAAGCTACCTCACAATACCTTCACCCCTGGCCTGCCCCATTAGTAGAGCCCTCTGACCCTTCCACTTAACCAGGTCAAACAAGAACCAGTGATCTACGATGGCACGTGAGGTTCTTCACCTTCTGGAGGAGATAATGTGTGTTTTCTCACCCCGATATCCTGAGACCTGAACAGGAACTGTCGGTTCAAGTTGGATTTTTCGATGAAGTCCATGTCTGTTACGGTGATGTGTCCGTCCTCTCCAGCACCGAGCCCAATGAGGGCAAAGTTTTTAAGGAGCTCACAGCCAATAGCACCAGCTCCAACCTTGATGAATGACAAGACAGACTGTGTCACACTTAATGTATACAGTGGTGGAATGTGACTAAGTACATCTACTCAAGCACTTCACTTAATTTTGAGCATTTTAGGCTATTTTTCACCTCTAGTCTGCTACATTTCAGAGGCAAATGCCTTTTGATCCACTACATTTGTCTGACTGGTTTAGTTACTAGTTACAGATTAAAATGATTGATACTACATACAAATCAGATGATAAATGATTATGTATTACTATAAATAGCTCCACCTTTACCAGCTGCAACATTAATTTAAGAATGTTCAAAAAATTTCGAACTAAAATGATTAACAGAATTATAATAAATAGCAGTTTTGACATCATGATGTCTGTACATGGTGCTGCAGAGATGTCTATTTCTTTAGAATGCTAACCAGCTAGCTAGCTAACCCATTCTTGTGCTAACGGTGTAACGACTAATATTCCCCTGGTCTGCAAGCTCCCAATCAAACCTGTTAGCTGCACAACTAATTGAGCTAACTAGCTAAGGACAGCTACTGTTAGCAGCAGTTAGCAGTTAAACTGTTGATAAGCTGCCCTTCATTAATTTTGAGTATGAATTTGACAGGGGGGCAGTTCTTCTCATTGCAGCGTTAAAGCATCAATAGTCATAATCCAATTATATAACATACATTATTCTTAAAAATGGGCCATTCTGCATAATGAGCACTTTAACTTTTGGTAAATAAAATTTTTTTAAAAAGTCAGCTAATGCAATGCAAATTAATGTCATCAAATAAGGGCCATGTATCACAGATATAAAATACATCATTTGTTTTTAACAATGTAGCAGAAGATGATTCATCTGTTGTAGCACATGACTTGTTTTGCTTCCTGACACATTGCAGGCAGTGGTGAAGCAAACGCATGCTCGCACTCTCTCTCTCTCTTAAACACACATTCAGCCAGTAAACAACGGTAAAAATAACATTTTCAAAGGAAACAGAGAAAGGGCTTGGCACCGCTGAGCAGTCCCTGCACACCAAGAGGTCAACACTGGCAGGAAATGCCACCTGAATCACAGCCATTTCCTGCATGTGCCATCATCAACACCAGGCAGGCAGGATTAAAGAAGAGAACAGATGGAGCGCCTGCATTTCAGTGCCGAGTGTGCCCCCTGCTGGACAAACACTGAACCTGCCCTCACCAGGAAATACTTCTGCCTCTCGAGCTTCTCCTGGAAGGCCGACCCGAACACAGCGATCTGTCCATCGTACCTCGTGCCTTTCTGTCAGAGAGGAAAACAAAAATGTTGAGTTTACAGTCAAACTTTGATTGCATACTGATAAAGTATGTGAATTATTTAAGGTATACTTCCCAAAAAACAATGTACTCATTTAAAAATAAATCCCACTCAATCATCATTTATGAGCCACTGGACGTCTCTTATCTTTATTCTACCGTGCTCAAGACGTTTCTAAGACTGAGACTCAAAAATCAACAATCTTTCTCTAGAATAGTTTAATGCACCTGGTGTGTTCAATCATAATATGCCTTTAAACGGAATAATCTGTTAACATACTGCTGAAAAGTCGCCCTCTTCCAGTCGGTCCTCCTCTTCAGGGAGGCACTCCAGTGCATCAAAATATAGCCACTGCTGAAGAGGCGTGAATTTCCGACTACATGCCTGCAGAAACGTTATAGAGTGCACAGAGCAGAATACAGTCAGCTGTATCACCAGCTCCACCATGCAGTAAGTGCTAAGTTATGTATAATTAATATACACAATGTAACAATAGTGGTGTTATACACCATCACAAACTGAAAGATGAATGAGGACTGATGAAGCGACACAGGCATCCACCTCACCTTAATAACTTCCTGAGCAGCGAGGCCTCCGATGAAAGCATTCATAGGAGCCAAGTCACCTCGAGCCGTGTAGGCCAGGTTCCTGACAGCAGCTTCATCCAGCTCTTCCAGCTGTGCGACTGCATTCAGCTTTCGCACCATGTCAAGCAGGGTATCTGCATCTGGCTGGAAGGGAAGGGAAAGGGTTTTATTTCATCTACTTACTGGACAACTTGTTTCGTGAAATGAATTGAATGTTGGCTGTGGTATCCTGTAACCTTCACTGACCTGAGACCGAGTACGAGGGAGTCGCTGTTCTTGCTTCACAAAGCTGTGGAGGGCTTGGAAAGCCAAGTGCAGGGTCTTGTGCCTCGGTATCTTCCCAAAATCATTCATCGTCAGCAGCTCCAAGTCCAACAGAGCCTCACTCAATGGTTTCTGCAATTTATATCGTAGTCATCTTATTGAGACATATTTGTGTGTGTTCATGGGAGTTGCTGTCTTCATTATCAAACAACCACCATTGCAGATGAAAATCTATCTGATGTGACCTCAGGGATGAGCTTTTAAAGTTTTAATGATGTTAAGTATAGTCACGAAATGTTGCATATTATATATTTAAGATCAAACAAATGCATATACTTACAAAATTTAGCTTGAAGGGCTGTTTAACCTCAGTCACTATTCCACCCCGCTCATACTCAGAAAAGGCTGAAGTGTCACAAATGCTGAAGGAGTGCGGGCCTGGTGATAGACGAGACAAATGACATATAGGGCTGGAAATGTTGAGTGGCATGCAGAGGGGTGGAGCGTAGCTGTGTGTAGGAACATCAGCTGAGGAAAGAAAGTGAAACAAAGTGATCACAGCGAAAGTGAAACTAACCTCGGAATTTGATCTCCACAGGGTCCATGCTGTTCAGCTCCGTCATGCCTTGGACTTCAGTGAAGGAAACTTTGACACCATCTGAAAATCCGTGACTCCGATCATCCATGCAGAGCACCACTCCAGGGTCATCCTAAGATAAAGTCCGGTTGACAACCTTCAAATTTGATTTAAATATTCTAGAAATGTTCAACCGAGCGCCTAGAAAACCTGTACACGACATTTGGATTGGGAATTATCTAAAGATTAATCAGACGGTCCTTCTACGCTGAGTTTTTAATTGCTCTTCTTGTGCATATTCTACATTCCAGGTTAAGTGGCATATTTACGTTGCCCGTTTGAATGTTACCCAACAGGATGAGCAGGTGTTGATGCAGATTACTGGATGTGGTTGAGACACTTCTGCTTCTGGTAACATACAACAAAAAAAAGGTGTTACCTTAGTGATTCTTTGTATTATCGCGGATGCAGGCGTCTCTCCATCACGGTCCAAGACCTCAAACTCCTCCCCAAAGTCACAGAACAACTGACTGCAAATGAACCACAAGGTTTTCACTTCTTTCTTCTTTCCGTGCATGATTTAATGATTAATGATTTTTACATTTATTTCTTGCCCACTCACCCACAGAGTCCCTTGGTGTCTGCTACAATAAACTTGATTCCCCGTGAATGGCACAGCTCACCAAAACGCTTCTGATCATCCAGTGAGGAGTCAGTGAGGACCACCACCTGAAAAATCAAAGTTAGGAAAATTGTTACATCAGTTGGATGTTTGACACCAGAAGGCCTTGTATGACCTTTAATCAGAGTTTAAAGGCCCAGTATATAGGATTTAGAGTAAAGTAGGGGACATTTCGTGTCCATCGATAAAACTTTTGAAGTCACAGACATTTGTCGTCAAGAGTCGTACCTGGAATTTCAGAAGCAGCTCGTCGTCCAGCGGTCCGGTGTGGGCCGACACCAGCACACGTGGGTTCAAGTCAGACAGCTGCTGCAGGGAACATGTGGCTCGGTTCTGACCGAGATGAGACTCCTTCAGGAAAAACTGGTGCAAAGATAAAATCACATGTTCACCAGACAATCTCAACTCAAGGTCCACCTACAGCTTTTATTACTGTATCACATCATCTTCATCAGCAAGCTGTGTTTTCTTTTACAGCTACCAATGTATGTAACGTTGTTACTGTGATGATAAATGACAGTTAAATATTGAATCTGTGTCTATAATAACCAGATCCTGACATGTAAATGTGACATCTGTGGGAATAAAAAGCACTGATGTTTATATTTAACTGATTTTGATGAATCGTTTTTATATCCAGTGATTTTAACTGCTAATAATGACAATCATTGGGACAAAAAAATGTCTGCAAATCAAAATAAGACACTGCAATTGGCTGGCTGGCTTTTACATAGAGCAGGTCTAGACCGTACTCTTTAATTTAATTTATAGAGACCCAACATTCCCACATGAGCAAGCACTTGGCGACAGTGGCAAGGTAAAACTCGTATGTGCATACGTATCGCTGTATGTACAAGGAAGCACATTGAAGAACATATGTATATATGTTTATGGCTGTAAACACTCATAAAAACATTAGAAAAATACATAAGTCGGTTTGGTGCCTACCTGTATACTAAACATACAAGGAGTAGTTAACGTTTCTTATCATCAGAGAACGTTACATATGTTGTTTTTGGTACCTATCTGTTTCCCAAATATATTCGTACGTGTGTGAATGTGTAAATGAGAGGCATTAACTTATAGCACTTTGCAGAAGCATATGTCTGTGTATATGTCTATGGGTGTGAGGAGGAAGCAGTAAGGTGAGAGTGAAAGTAAACTGACTTCCTGTGAAAAAGCTTATTACAATTACCAACATACTCAAATCATACTCATCTCATTGTTCCACATGTAAAACCAAAGTTATTAACCTTTATGATGACGGATATATCACATTTTATTACATTTATTATTTTATTACTCATGCAGCTGAAGAAAGAGTCATCAAAGTAAGTAAAAGTAAATCATTTCTGCTTTTTTATGACATAATACTGTTTTATTATTGCCATGATATCATCACAAACATTTAAATGGAGAAGCAATAGTAAATGTCCCTTTAACAGGGTGGTTATACCTGCTCTAACAGGAAGTGGTTACTTTAAACCTTGTCTGAGGGTTACATCTGACAGTAAAACTCCTAAAATATGTATTTATCTATGTATTTATTTATTTTTTTGTGTGTTTGTTTGTTTGTTTGACACTACAGGGTCAGTCGTACCTGGGAGGACAGGTCGGCCCACACAGCCTGTCCTTCATCCTGGACGGTGACAGACTTCACTCCGGACAGAATCACATTTTTGGCAATTTCTGCTCCGAGACCACGCATACCTGCGATCAGGACGTCGGCTCTGCCCATCCGGTGCATCGCGTCATGACCCAGAACATACCTGTGCACGAGGAAAGAACAAGTGGATCTGTGGCACAGACTGTACTGTACAGTTAAAACGATCCCTGATCAGTGTGTGGAGGACTCACAGCTGTCTGGAGTAGAATCCTTCATCTATGTCCGACATGTTGCTCGTGCAGCTGACAGTGTCCAGTGTGAGGGAACTAGTTTGAACCGAGGGAACAGCTGGACTGACACCTTCGTACAACAAGAGAACAGGTCGAACAAAGAAGAGAAAGTAAAGCCGGTGGAGCAGTTTGATGAGATGACAGTTTTCAAAGAAACCATTTCGGTTTCGTTTCGGAGAATTCTTTGCATGGTTGTCTTTTGTTCCGATACTTCCTGGCCCGGCCACCAGAGGGCGACACAGGACTCTTTAACGAGCTGTAACCATGTCTCCAACCCTAAAACAAAAGTACTTTTTCTACGTGGTATTTTACAACCCCCTCTTGAAGTTGCTCTGGTGGATGAAGTTAGATTTTGTTTAATGTCTAAATCACAATCAATGTTGGCTTTATGTTCTGTCAAGTCCCTCTTGGCTCCAACATATGCTCAGCTCACTGTTACTTCACTTGATCTCACAGTGCAGAATGATAAATGCTATGTTTGACACCACCAAACAGTTCATACATTTGCATTAACATTCCTTAATTGACTTTTCAGTTTGAACTAATCACATAAAGTCATCATGTGTTACTGGTGAGCAACAGGCATTTATGATTCATCCTGCATTAAAGGGTAACTCCACTAATTTTACACTTTAAAAGTGTGTTTACAGGTCTTGCGGAGCATGTGAAGAAAAGTAGTATAAAGCCTTTTGTGGCTCCAGAAGAAGCTGGATGTAAATTACCTCCAGTGATGTCACTCAGTGGCCAATTTGCATTGTGGGTAATGTAGGCACCAGGTTTTTAAAAAGCATTCCACTGGTCACTCGATACAGCAGAACCGGAGAGATATCCTTTCAAAATCCACACGTTCTTCTTCCTTTTCAAAACCTGGCGCCTACATTGCCCCCAATGCAACTAGATACTGAGTAACATCCCTAGAGGTCATTTATAGGATTAAACGCAGCTTCCTCTCAAGCCTTTAAATGCTTTGAACAAATTTCTTCACAAGACCTGTACACACACTTCTACGTGTCAAATTGGTGGAGTTAGCCTTTAATAATTCATGCACAAACCCTTGTGCGTCATGCAGTACTCATATGATTTCTTCCCTTATTACAAAGTGTTTCCAGTTTCCCTGTGCTCACATTAATTCTGAGTTGACGACAAGTGGTACGAGCAGGCATTGACACACCACAACTAGTCTGGAACCGAAGTGTTGTGTATATACTCTCATGCGACACTGCAGACACACTTTTCTGTGTGGAAAAAGGCATCTTGTGACTTACATACTTACAGATTAACACATTCGGGATTTTTCAGTCAGGGAAACAGACCAGATGTAGTTTTAGGACACGTCTTAAAACATGTCTGGAGGGGATCGTCTAACATTTCCATGACAACAACAATGACACTCCCTAGTCTTGCTTAATGCGTTTGTCATTCAACAATCTCGGTCTGGTGAAGCGTAGTAACAAAAAAGATTCCTTCCAGAAGAAAGTAATTGATGCTTAGTAGTGACCAGAAATGATTCACCATTACGTACGGCAAACCACTAACCTCTTAAGACGTGCGAATGAGGAACAAACAACTCCAAGACAACACGATCTAAAAAGGAACCTGGAATCAGATTCGACATGATGACCGAAATTCTTGCATTACATGTACATCATACAACAGACCATTTCAAAACAAGCTGTTAGTCACTGTAATGATTTCGCAACTATTTCTTCTTTCTCTTTTTTTAAAATAAATTATATTATAAGGGGCAGTGCTTTCTCACTGTTGGCAGTCCAGTAGATTTAACCAAAATTAAAAAATCCATGATGTTTGACAGGTTTTGTTACCAAACTGTTAAAGCAGCTTCACATTCATGCATTCATTGCTTCTAACCCCTGAGTGTAGTATGCAGAGCATCAGTGTAGATCATTTGCACAGATGTTCCCCTGACAACAATTACAGTAACCATGTTATAAGACATTTGAAATCAACATTTCACAGTGTCTCAGGCATATCAGATGATTTATTGATAATATCACTGATTCCCTACATACATTAGCCTACAGACAGTGTTTGGTAAACCCTCACGAGTTAATGAATTTACAAAAACATCCTGAAACACAAAACTTGAATCTTAACTCCTGATACAGTTTACTGTTAGAAATTGATTCATGTAAATAATGTTAAAATACCAATTACTGTAACAAAAATAATCAAAATTAGTTCATTCAGTATTTAGTTTTCTTGATATTAAAGCAACAAAATGTAACTTCCTGGACAAGTCTCCTCACCACGGTGTCAAATTAGCAGCTCGGGTCTGACGCTGACCCAAAGCATCAGTATTTGATGACCTGGGGATGAGACTCAACAATCATCTATCTATCTCCGGGAAGCTAACTTTTTAAACTGTTTTTCAGGCTTTGCCACTTGCAAATTCTGTGGGAAATAATCCATTTTATGGCCATTTATTTTAAAACCCTGTCTGGGAATTTGATCTCAGACTTTAATATATCTCTGGAGATATATTCTGCTAAATAACATCAGGAAATGCTCCTTATATGGGTCAAATCTAAATGTGAGCTACATGCCTCAGTGGACTGCACGTATGTTTGCTTGGCCCCTGTCCTGTGTGAGTCACACAGGGACAGAATGATGCAAACTCAAGGACTGGTTGTGTTATTCTTAACGCTGCTGTTTTTGTTTGATTTCTGCTCTCCATATGCCAGCCCTCGGTGAGAGCTCAAATCAAAACGACTTAATCTGTGTAATCTTCAGCACTCTCTGCAGTTTCTCTGTAACCTGAATGATCCTGGGTCTTGCGGTTAGAGGTCTGGAGCAGTGAAAGTTGAAGAATGACTCTCTAAAGTACATTTTTCTTTGCAGAGATACGGTTATGCACACTTTTGTACACAGTGTGTGATTACTGAACTTTGGATTCAGTGGTAGATGTTTAACTTTTGGCTCTATAAAGCTTCATGGCAATGATGACATTACTATTTGGACATGTATGTTGATAGATAGCCTCATTTATGATGGTATGTTTCAGCTGCTATATGCAACTTCTGCTTCATGTCAGCAGAATTATATCCATACTGTATAAGGTCACATTGCTCAGATTACTGAAGGTGGTCTGACCGGAGAGAGAACACATTCTTCTCATAGCTTCCTGGATTTGCCTGTATCTGGAGACTAACTCCATTTCTCATCTGAAAGCAATGCATATTTGGCACAAATCCTGCAGGCGTACAGAGACCTGCCTGTTTTCAACCGGTGAGAAAGCTTTTCCACGAACTTTGACACAATGATGCCTGAGAGGAAAAGAGTCGCAGTTGGAGATATGATATGACTCTGGGGAAGGAAACGATGAGGGTATTTATGAAGTGGTCACATTTCGTAACCATTTCATACTTCCTTATGCGGGCGCGGCTTGACGAACATCACCCACTTGAGGAATATCTGTCAAGCAAGTCAGAATGACGGCAGCATTTCCGGTCGTCAACTTTCAAAAATAAATGTCAAATCTCCTAATCAAGAATAGGCTTCGGGTACAATTTCACTGAACCAAGCAGACAGTTCTGCTCAAATTCAAGAATGTCTGAATTCATTTGAATTCTTCATCAAACATGAACTTAAAGGATAAATTTACACAATAAAGTGTGTACACAGGTCGTGTGGAGCGCTACATATGTGAAAAAATTCCTTAATTGACTATTAAGTGTGAACTAATCACATATAGTCATCATGTGTTAATGGTGAGCAACAGGCATTTATGATACATCCTGCATTAAAGGGTAACTCCACCATTTTTATACTTTAAAAGTGTTGTTACAGGTCTTGGGGAGCATGTGAAGAAAAGAAGTATAAAGCCTTTTGTGTCTCTTGAGGAAGCTGCATGGAATCTGATAAATTGCCTCCGGTGATATCACTCAGTGGTTGAGTTGCATTGTGGGTGATGTAGGCACTAGGTTTTTTTCAAAGAAGGAAGTATGCAATAAAAAAGCTGATATCTCTGATTATGCTGTATCGATTTTGATCATTTGATTCTAAACTGTCCATAATTGAGTCTGCTTTCCAAAAGCTGGTGCCTACATTACCCACAATGCAACTAAGCTACTGTGTGACATCACTGGAGGCAAAAAAAACCCAACACATGTACACACATTTTAATGCTTAAAATTGGTGGAGTTGGTGGATCTCAGTGTGTCATTGTTCAGGTGCAAAAATTGTAATTGTGAAAAATGATTATCGTAGAAGCCTATAACTCTCATTACTTATGCACATTTTTATGATTGTGCAATGCTTAAATCATGTTTTCAAATGCAGTATTAGAGGTGAAAGGTAACAAAGTACATGCACTCAAGTAGTTATGAGATACTTTTTACCCCATGTTTATTTGGTTGAGTTTAATAATCAAAAATATAATCAAGAAATAAATGATAAAAAAGATATTTTATTAAAAAACTATGTCATTTAAACTACTTTTACTAGCTTTAACATTAAATTGATGAACACATTAATTGTTCAATATTTAATTATAATGAATGATTACTCTCTATTTTTGCTGTCCCCTTTGCTATATTATATTGCAAATTTCCCTGCTGTGGGACGAATGAAGAATTATCTTATCTTCTGAATTTTTTTTTTTTCATTTTTCTTTTTTTGTACGTTTACTTCAGTATTGCTACTTTTACTAAATGAAAACAATCCAAGTGCCTCTTCCACCACTGGTTATAATGCATATAAACTTTCTGAATGCCAATTCCATCATTTAGCCTATAATTTTTGTATTTATTATCTTTAAGACCTTTTTTCAACTTAACTCAATATTATTGGATTAAATCGAATAAAATCAGCAGTCAATCACAATCAGACACAAATCATTAATCGTTTTCCTAGCGTGCTTTTATTTTGAAGGCGACCCGTGAGATCCTGTTTTCCTCTTCAGACTGGGTTTTCCCTCAAAGACTTTACTTTCTGTAGTTCAGTGTCAGCTCGGTGCCAGTGGGAGTCCGGTGCTGTCAGGTGAGTGCGCTGCTGCAGGTCAGTGAGTGGAGCTTCACGAACACAGGAAATTAATCTGGTGAAGAATTCACATCTTGAGACTGTTGGAGAAACCTCTCCTCTCTTTTCAAAGCCAGGTAAGATGATTTAAATATACTGTTTGTTAGTGCTTTTTTAAATGGAGGAAGTCTAAAATAGGAACGTTAATTAATGAGTGAACACCCTTTACTTATAATACACAGCTCATCAGCTCTCTTGCATGTGAAATATAATTTTAGCAGGTATTATCATCACAAATGATCCGTATTTTAATCATTTTGACTTAAATGTTCTCCCCTGATAGAGCAGCTCTATTGGGTCTCTGCTTTGAAACATTTAAAATAGTTGTCCATAGCCCAGTGGTGTATTAGAATTGTGAATACAGGATAACTACTGAATCACCTGCATATCTGAATACCCTTTAAAACTGGTATTTTTGCTTTGTGAAAAAAAAAACAAGCTTAGTTGATACTTCTATTCTATGGATGGCTCTGTAGGCCAGAACATTTCCACAGTTGCTTCACATGTTACAGCAAGTCATGTCTTGCCCATGCTAGATTTTATCTCAACTCTCCAACTTGTTATGCTTCCACTGGCTTTAGAGCGCAGTGAGTTTCACAGCTATGCCACATCTGTGCATATCAAGACAAACATCTGTAGATGCCTCATGTTTAAAAAAGTAGCTGCTTCTTAATCACAGGGCTCAGGGAGAAAACAGCAGCTGATATTTTTCCCTCTTCCCTCAGTTCCTCATGCTGTATTTCTCAGTTTAAACAAAGATGTTTACAGTATCCATCTCACTTCCCCAGCGGTGAATCTCTCGAGTGTGAGAATCACATGTTACTGCAGCTTTCTGTCCGTTAAACCTCAGCATTCCTCCTCTGCTTCCCTTCACAGAGCTTCTGCTGCTTCTCCAGAATGTTCTCTCTGAGGAACGTATCTTATAGGTAACACTCAATCACGGTGGACTGTGACGTGGAGATGGTCCCTGTGGCCGCCTTGCTGACAGTATGCTTATGGATACAAACACAAACGGCCTCAGGACAGCACACATGTGCTTCTACTACACGCAGGCCGGTGGATTTCACTTTAAAATACTCCCTCCCCCACTTCCAAACAGTCAAACCCATACAGAACATAGCAGTGGACCCGGAATCGAAACAGGTGTTTGTTGGAAGCCAGAATGTAATAGAAGCAATCAACAATACTATGCACAAAATATGGGAGGTGAAAACTGGACCTGTTGGCAGTCCTGACTGTGAAACCTGTCAGGTGTGTAGCACTGAAACAGATCCTGGGGATCCAGTGGATACAGACAATGAGGTTCTTCTTTTGGATACTTCTTATTTGCCCTACTTGTACATTTGTGGTAGTACTCAGCATGGGATCTGTTACTTCTTTGACATTAGCTTACCACAGCCTGAGCCTCAGTGTTTATACAAAAAGGATCAAAACTCCGCAACCTACTGTCCAGACTGTGTGGCCAGCCCACTGGGCACCAAAGTCGTCATCGTTGACCAGTCGGCCACGTCTCTCTTCTTTGTAGCAGCGTCCGTCAACGACCAAGTGGCAGAGAGGTACCCAAGGCGGTCGATATCAGCTATGAGGCCTCTTTCGACTGAAGATGGCTTTCATATGGTCATGAACGGGCTGACAGTGCTCCCCGGTCTACGGGACTCATACAAGATTGATTACATCTACAGCTTCTCCACTAGTGAGTACGTCTACTTCCTGTCCCTGCAGAGAGAAACTCCATCAAAGATCAATTCAGCTTTTCAGACTCGTCTGGCACGACTGCCGGTTTTAAACCCAGAGGTGTGGATGTACAGAGAGGTGGTGCTGGAGTGCCGGTACAACCCAAAGCGCAGAAGGAAACGGAGAGAGGGGTTCAGGGTGTATAACGGGCTGCAGGCGGCACACTTTGGGCGAGCGGCGAAGGACTTGGCGGGCGAGCTGAGGGTGGGCGAGACTGAGGACATTCTGTACGGGGTGTTTGCAGAGGTGGACGAGGGAGGTGAACCTCAGAAAGAATCAGCCCTGTGCGCCTTCTCTTTGACTAAAGTGAACCAGGCGATTGATGAGGGCGTGGACGCCTGCTGCAAGCCAGGATCAGAGCAGCTGTCCAGAGGCCTCAGTCACTTCCAGCCACTCGAGAGCTGCCCGCATGAAGTGAGTAGCTGTTTTTTCCTTTTTTTTTTTTTAAATGTCATCAGAGCAGAGGAACAGTACAAAGGTCGACCTTACGCCCAGACAGGAGGTGACCCATACAGACAAACATTGTGTAATTAAGTCACCTCGGATCAGAACAATGTAGTTTATCATTAAGCTGACAGTTTCATGTGGTGTTGAGCAATAAAGGATAGAGACACTACAGTAAATCTGGACGACTTGATTATGCTTGTGAAGGTGTGTGAGAGAGCAGGGCCAGATGAGAGAACAGGGAGGGGTGGATGAGTCAGGAGTGCGACCTGTGTGTTGCCACACCGTTTCTCTGCTCTGTTAAGTTTCAGTGTTTCTCCGTGAAAGGGTGGCAACCGAGCTTTGATATGAAAGCTACGTCATCAGATATGTGTTTTATGATAAAGGACTCAGTGATTAGAACCCTTAATTGATAATCTCCCAGAGATGAAACGGTATTGGAACGACAAGCAGAGCTCACTTTCAAAACACGTCCATTGAATAGAACATTTGCCAAGACAAAATAATAAAGGAGTGGTCTGTTTCCTGAGTTCAAACTGTGTCCTTTGAGCTCTCACAGCCATGTGTATACCTACAGGAATGTGTGCCAACAAACACACAAGTTATAAATCCTGCTGATAAAAAGGTGGAATTTCAAGGGGAGGGAAAAGTGTCGGACCGTACCTGGCTTTTACGCACGCTATTGGAACAGGAAATAGGTAGAATACTGAAGAGAAGAGGAGTCAGGAGGAGAGAATCACCTATTAATCAATCACTAAAAAATAAAGTACACTCTGAGTTCAAGTTAAGTATTCCTAGAACTGGGTGTGTGCGATAAAATAACTTGGATACCGTGTGGACTCAAGCTTGAAATGCTGGAGTACAAAGTGACAGAAAAGATCAAATGACGGGAATATGGGGCATTCAAATAGTGGGAGGCAAACAGAGGCATGCTGGGGCAGGTCAGTTAAATTGCCTAGCAGTGGAATGTTTACCATATGTTTAACATATCCTCCCTTTTTTTTATGAACAATTACTTCTTATTAAACAAAGTAAGTCATGCTCTGGCAACCATCCACACACACGTTTGTCACCCACTATTTTAAGTGCGTAAAAGTCCAGTTCCAGTCAGTATTTGAGAAACAGTCACCAAGTCAACATATGGAGCTGGAGTCACTGCTGTTTTATGACTGTGTTCCTCTCACAGCTTGTTAGGATGACTTGAGGCGAGGCTGGAGCACTTCCCCCCCTTAATCAAGATTCTCTCTCTTCCTCTCTCACCCACAAGAATTTACACAAGCAGACTGCTGATGATAAAGGCAGATATTAGATTTCACTTATATCTCCCCCAACACCTCACTTCTGGTTGTATTTCTAACTCATTTGCAGAACCCTGAAGGTCATGTTGCATGCAGTGCCAAACCCACTCTGGTGTCAAAGCCGGTCCACAGACTGGACCTCTTCAACAGGCAGATGAGAGACGTCCTTTTCACTGCTGTCCTGGTCACCACTACTGAGAATCACACGCTGGGCCACTTTGGTACCTCAGATGGACGGATACTGCAGGTAGCAATATGTCTGAGGATAAAATAGTAGAGTCTTGCCTCTTTTGTTCATTACTCTTCAAATGTCTGAACTAAGTTTGCACATTTTTACTGTCAGAAGAAGAAAGTGTATATGAAGAATCCGTGTGACGTTGTCTCTCTGTTTTGCGTTGTTCAGGTGATTCTTTCTATGTACAAGCCGATTGTTTTTGCCAACTATTCTCTGGGAGAGACCGAAGTGTCCAGGACAGCGGCTGTGTACTCAGAAGACTCACTTCTCTTTGTAGTTGGAAATAAGGTACATTTGGAGCACACGTATTGAATTGTAGCATTTTAAACAGATTAAATGTGTCTTTATCGGAGTCAAAATGGACAAAGACATGAGGCACACACATACATGTGCTGTGTTCCAGACCCATACTACAGTACCATAATATTCAGTGTCAGATTTGGGGAGTAACGAAGTACAAATACTTTGTGTCTGTACTTAAGCAGATTTTTCAGGTATCTGTACTTTACTTGAGTATTTATTTTTCTGACAACTTTTTACTTCCTGCTCCTTACATTTTCAAAACAGGCTCGTTAGTTTTGTTTTGATGCATTTGAGGGGTATCATCAAACACCTATCTTTCTGGTGCAGCAGCTAGGACAAATCCCAAATGAGTCTTTTTTACGTTTTCTTTTTTAGTAGTTTGCTTGAGTGAGGTATTCCAAAAATACCAATATGTCCTACTGCATCAGGGCACATTTTTCAGTATGCTGTGCTGGCTATTCTGACCCACAATCCTTTGCACAGCTCACTGGTTGTTTTCCAAATAACAAACCTTTTCTTTTTATTTCATATTTCACACTACATACTGCGACGGATGTATGAGCAAGTTCAAGCTGCAGTGTTATGACAGAGTAGGATGACTGTATGCATACTGCATGCAACAGTATGTACTTTGTAAGAACAGCTGCATATGTACTAAAAGTGAAAATAAAAAGTATCAAGAATTGGCGTACAATTTTCATTGGATAATTTGTGTAACATGATTTTAAATCTATTGGGTAATGGATCCAAGAGTGGGACTTGCACTGTAATCACCTCAGTAACAAAAGAACATAGATACATCTTGGAGTCACAAAGATAAAGTACAAAAAGTACAAAAAAACAAGGCTCAACTGTATTAAGAGTGTGAATCCAAAATGCCTCTCTGCATTGACTGCGTCACCGCCTGTAGGGGAGGGTGTGATTTCTTCTACTCCCCAGAACTTGATTGAAGCTGCACAACTATTATGTTGAGTAATCCGTGTTTTCCTGCTAACCTCTTACCCCACCCGCCTCTCCGTCCTCCCTGATCTAGGTGTTCAAGGTGCCCTCTGCAGGACCGGGGTGTGCACATTTCATGACGTGCCCCCTGTGTTTGAAGGCTCCACGCTTCATGAACTGTGGCTGGTGTTCGGGAATCTGCTCGAGGCAGAATGAGTGTGCTGTGCAGTGGAACAAACACTCATGCGCACCTGTCATAACAGAGGTAGATATGCTGCTAGGTGTAACTGATTAGCCAATCCATGAAGTTTAAAAACTGTGAATCATGAAGTGATTGTGCTGAGATTCTGATTGCTACTCTGGATGATACAGTCACTCCTTTTCTCTGCAGTTTTTTCCAAAAATGGAGCCAGCTGGTGGTGAGACAGATGTGACACTGACACTGTGCGGCTGGGAGTTTCAGTCTTCTCTGCGACCTGCCATCATCAGCGGCAGAACCCACATCATCACAGTGGGCTCCGGGAACACGTGTACTGTCCTGCCTGCAAGGAGCAGCAGTGAAGTGTGAGTAAAACAAATGCACACAATGCATATTTTTATTTTATTAATACTTTGTGTCTCAATGGTCTTAATGAGAATGTGAACCTCTCCTCCTGAGAGCCATTCACCTGGACTACCAGGCCTGTCACTTATTTATTAGAAATAATTATTTTATCCTGTCTTTGTTAAGCACTTTAGGCTGCATCTTTGCACAAAAGGTGCCAGATAAATACAGTTATTATTATCATTGTTATTAAGTTAATTTGACTGTACATTGCTGACTGTATAGTTGTGACATCACAACCTTAAGGAAGTCCTGATGGCTCGTCTAGGGCACAGTTTCTGAATATTGGCTGTATACATTTCTCTGTGGATTTTATACTCACCACTAATACCTGCTTTATAATAAAAAAATACAGGAACTTTCTTCAATATAGGACCATTAAAACATCTTCTAATTATCTGATGTGGCTGACTAGTTATATAAAGTTTTACTCAGTATTACGTCAGATTATTTTGCTTTACAAAATGTGCTTACTTAATTTGGTCTTTAATTAAACCACATGAATCCACAGTCTTATGTTTTTATGCTGTATTTCTCTTTTTGAGGAATATGTGATTTTTTAAAATCATTAAAATATTTTTTTTAAATAATTTGTGAGATTACTATTTATGTTATTTGTGATTTCAGGCACTGATAAGGCTTCTTATCTTGATTACATATCAAGTCCTATTCTGGATTGTAGGTATACTGTAATGATATCAGCATGTTGTTGGTTGATGTTAATGTTTTAGGGGCTATAATCCATGAGAGAAATGAATAACAGCAAATGTGATTGACACATTTTTTTTAATTGAAATACAGCATTATTTTTTACTTTATTGCTTCAAAGAAGTATTCAAAAACAAAACGTTTCCATGTATAAGAGGCGAGCACTGTCTGCATTGACTTTAGTGAAGTTTACTCTGAGTCTAGTGAAGTTTAACCAGACTTTTGAGCAGATTTTCATTTAACAGAAAGAGAGATCTCTCCTCTGGATTGGGAGCGAAGATACAGCAAATACAGCTGCACCCTATAGAAAAATTGAATATGCTTTCGAAATATGAGGGGGAACGCCATTCCCCTTCGAGCTTTGCTCATGGAACGGCATTCCCCCGCATTTCCACCACTGCTAAGAGGAGAGTCAATCATTAAACACACACTGATGTTGTATTTGACCGTGTATGGTTGAAACTGTTTTTTTAATGCTGTGTAAATGTCTTTGTCACTGTGACACATTTGCTGCTGTTCTTTTCTGTCTGACTAGCGGCTGACTCGCTGGGATATCTTCATCCACAGAATCCGCAGACCGATTAATAATTGTGCTCTCAATGCAGGCTAGTATGCAAGATTCAGGGAAAAACTGAACCCAGTCAGAACCTCACCATCACCCTGGAAGTGCACGAGGGGGAAGTGGAGGGCCGCTACTCTATTGAGGGCACAGCTCAGATGCCTGGTTTCTCTTTTGTGGTGAGAACTTTTATGCGATTAAAACAGTTTTAAAATTTGTTTTATATATGTTATTTATTTGCGTAACAGATAATGTAACATTGTTAAGTGATTTTGTCTAACCAGGAGCCGAGCATAACAGAAATCAAGCCTGACTACGGACCCGTGTTTGGAGGAACAACAGTGACACTGACAGGCAGATATCTTAACTCTGGGATACAGAGACGAGTCGTCTTTGGTGACAAAACATGCCACAGTCAAAGGTGAGCGACACAGAAGACTGCTGCTTTTACTGACAAAAACTGTCTACAAAAACTGTCTGCGACATTCTCTTCACTGGGTTCAGATTAGTATGCCGTTCTTTTCAGTGCTCCTGAAGGAAGTGGGACTTTGTCTTCAATCGTCTGTCGCACAGCAGCTGCAGCCGGTGTCGGGAAGGTACCTGTCAAAGTCTATATTGACGACTTTCCAGTGACGAGCAGTAAGATGTTCTTCTACAAGACAAACCCGGTTATAACCTCTGTACAACCTCAATGCAGTTTCCAAAGGTAGGACACTGACCCTGGTCTGCTCTGGTCTTAATAATAAACTCATTCTCTTGAACATACATTCAATCAACTCATCCTCAAACAAGTCAGTGTTATTACTCACGTGCTCATTTGTGTTGTCATACAGTGGCTCCAAGCTGGTGATAGCAGGTCAGAATCTTGACTCTGCCCACACGACTGTGGTTGAGTACGTTTCCAAAAATGTTCCCAACCCGCAATCTCTTCAACAAGTGAGTTAACTGATCAACAGCTGTGACAGCTTGTAATGTTTTCACCTTGGACATGTGTTTATACTGTATGTCTGTCAGTCTGTGGATGGATTTTGTCAACACAAACACAACTGTGCAAAATGAAGCCATGGAAACTTTATAGTTGTGGAGCTGAGATAAAAAATGAAGGCTGAGTTCAAAGATGGGTGTGTTACTAATGTAATAAGGGGCATCGCAGTGCAGCTGGTGTGATTCCACTGCAACACAGTCTCTAGTTTTATCATTTTTTATGTCTTCATTGACACTTTTTCTATTCAAGCTAAAAATTGCTTTCATCTAAGGTCTGTAACGGCGCAACAAATTCCACACATATGGAATGCTTGGCCCCTGCTTTTCCTGAGGAAATGCCAGAAGGAAAGTCAGACACGGGAGAGATTTTCATTCACATGGATGGAAAACGTAACCTCTGGAGGAGACGGTTTGCCTACTATTTCGATGTCAAAGTCATCCCCTTTGAAAATGACGACAAGTTATTGTACCTAAAACCAGGAGAGACAGAAGTTTCACTGCATGTATGTTTACACACTTCACACTTTGAGTGTTTTATTCTACTCAAACACACAAATACCACTTACCTTTTAACATATAAACTTTTTGTTCCACATTTATAACAGCATAGAAAACTGAACACAGTGAGCACATGTATGAAGATCATCATGACCATCGGGGATGTGAACTGTAACGCCCAGGTTCTGTTAAATGAGCTGACCTGCAGGATTCCTAAAGGTCTGGTAATTCCCAGCGAGGGGTTGCCTGTCAGGGTGAGTCTGCTTCTGAATCATTAAGCTTAACGTAATTCACTTTAAAATTAAATGTATTCAACAAATGTAAATCATCTGTTCCACTCCTGTAGGTGTATGTGAACGGGGAAGTAACTGATGTGGGCACGGTGGTGAACGATGACAGCAACTACACCACTGTGATTGTGGGCATCGCGCTGGGCATCATTGCCGCACTGGTAGCAGGTGCTGGCCTTGCGTTAATTGTCATGATCCATTTGAGGAAGAAAAAGCGAGGTGAGAAAATTCAGCTGTTTCTCGATATATTCTTCTCATCTAGAATACTTTCAGCTCTGCAAACAGGAGTTCCTAATGTATGCTTATTTTGCAATATCGTTAATCAACTATTAACCTGACCAACCCTGTGAGTTTCGCTGCTCATTTTACTGTCAATTTTTGAAATGTATTGCTCAGTGGTTTTCATTTATCATATGTATCCTTTCAAGCCAACATCGAGAATCGTTTATCAACAATGCTTTCACGGAATCGCATGGGCAGCGGCTCTGATTTCTCCCCAACAGGCGACTACAGACGAGGTGAGACATCAAATTCAGTCATTCATAGTAACTGTTAATCAGTCCTTCCACCTGTGTATTCCCTTTACTTCATCCTGTACACCTAGACCCCAGGAAGTACAACTGTAAAAACAAAAGACATTTTGTGTGTTTCCCCTTCTGTGTTACAGTCGATCTGTCGAGTCAAACATCAGGTTCAGGAATGGCCTTCCAAGGTTCATTTTACGCTGCCAGCTATGATCATCTGGCCATTCCTTTGATGCCACGAGACAATATCAGTCTCAGTTCAGATCTTCTCGAAGAAGTCAAAAATGTCTTGATCCCTGCTGAGATGCTCCGAATTGAGGATAGCCAGATTATCGGCAAAGGTGAGCCTCTTTCATCAATAACTGTTGTTTGTTTGTGTTCTACTTTCTTTGCATATTCATAACAACCATATTTTCATCGTATCCAGGCCACTTTGGGACAGTTTACCATGGATACCTGATAGACAGCAACAAGCAAGAGACCCACTGTGCTGTTAAATCTTTGAACAGTACGTGAATACAGGTTTTATAACTGAAATCAGCACTGTATGAGCTTTGTGACTGTTGGATTAATCTTTATGCTTTGTATTAACAGGGATCACCGATTTAGGCGAGGTGGACCAGTTCTTAAGAGAGGGCCTCATCATGAAAGGCTTCCACCACCCCAACATACTATCTCTGCTGGGCATCATGCTGCCTAAAGAGGGGCTCCCTCTGGTGGTGTTACCATATATGAAGCACGGGGATGTGCGTCATTTCATCCGCTCAGAGAAGAGGGTAAGTTACGCAATGAGACAAATCTGGACATGTAGGGTCATGAGTATTTGCTCTGAGTTTTTACTACTTCATTAGACCTTGGATTGGTCAGCTCTGTTTAATTTCTTCTTTGTCCTCCACAGAACCCAACAGTGAAAGACCTGATTGGCTTTGCACTTCAGGTTGCCAAGGGGATGGAGTATTTAGCCCAGAAAAAGTTTGTCCACAGAGACCTGGCTGCACGTAACTGCATGTGAGTGTGACTCATAGACTGATTACTGGCCTATGACCAGTCAGTGGAGAAGCTTTGTCACACCTCAGGAGGTCATGTCTCTTGTGGTTTTAAAATTAACGCAATCTGAGGCTAGGTTCGGCATTATAAATGAGCGTTTAAGTTATGAATACAATTAGTGATTTGAGTTAAGAAACAAATACTACAGTGTTGGTTGTTCTTCGGCCAACTACAGTTCTTTTAATAAGACAATTATTTATCCTGAAAAATTACTCTTGCAAAGTTAATAAAACCCCAAAACAGACAATATATAAACCTTATTACTTTTGCAACCAGTATTTTGCTTCATCCTTATTAAACTCTTCTTTTTTTATATCATTTTCAATTTAAAAGAAAGAAAGGCTCTAATGATTCCACCAAATAAAAGAGTCAACAAAAAAATCTATGAAAGTAAATAATTGGTGGTGTAGTATTTCTGTTTCTTGGACTCAAACTGTGTCTGTTAGAGGTGCCCTTTGTACTGGGTTACATGAAGACATAAAAATCACAAGAAAACTGATCCTTACATTGAGACAATAGTTGACACTGTTGGCTTTGTTTGAGACAGTTACACAATATGATTGATACCACTCTAATGGTCAGACTTTTTTTCACTACCTCTGCTCTCTGCTATCACTTTCTCAAAACAATTACGTTTTATGAGAGTTTATTCATCAAGGACTTAGGAAGAGATGACTGCATCACTTAGAGACTACGACTGCACTAACACATAGTCATGCAATAGCAGATGATTGGTGCATCGCTGTAAAGGGGCTCTGTGGAACTGCTGTGTTCAGGAAGCGGCCGTTAGTTTATGCTTGCAGACTCCAATGTCAGCTACTGAGGTCTAATTTTTTTTAAGTCACGTTACAATTTGCTCATTTTGCTTTAAATGTTGCTGCTGCAAGGAATTGTGGGGTAGCATTATCCCCTTTACTTTCATAAAGGATGGTCCAGCGTATCCGATGCTAAAGTAGATAAGAAAGTTAAGACTGAAGCACCTTTTATTAGCATTTATAAAATTCGGCCAGCTTATATCATGGCCGCCACATAGATACTTCCGTGTCACTCTGTTACGAACCCCCCGAAGCAAAAAATACTGTTCAACTACAGCGCTTGAGTCTCGAGATGTGTCACCTGAACAAAAAACAGTTTGGGAGATGAGGTTTCCTTAAGATGCCTTCTCTCTTTAGGCTGGATGAAACCTTCACAGTAAAGGTGGCTGACTTCGGCATGGCAAGGGACATCTATGACAAGGAGTACTACAGCATTCAAGATCACAAACGGGTCAAGCTGCCTGTGAAGTGGATGGCCATCGAAAGCCTGCAAACACAAAAGTTCACAACCAAGTCTGACGTGGTGAGTGTTCCTTATCCAGCCCACTGGAACATGCTTGTTACAGCAATCATGTATGTATCTACAATACACTGCTTATGTGTTTCCCAGTGGTCATATGGCATCCTAATGTGGGAGCTGTTGACCAGAGGTGCCAGCCCGTATCCAGACGTGGACCCCTATGACATCACACACTACTTGTTAAAGGGACGTCGACTTCCTCAGCCACAGTTTTGCCCTAATGCGCTGTAAGAAATCATACACGCACCTTATAAATATCACATCGCTTTCTGCAGGAGACTCAATTCTTTGTGGATATATATGAGTTTTAACTTCACAATGGTCATCATTCAATAGTTCCCTCAGCTGCTTACTCATTCGCGCCTTTATTCATTCCACAGCTATTCCATCATGCTGACATGTTGGGACCCGGAGCCTGAGTGCAGACCGAGCTTCCACAGCCTGGTTACAGAAATACAACACATCCTATCCTGTCTGGAAGGAGAGCACTACATCAGTCTGAAGGTTCACTATGTCAACTTAGACCAGCCGAGGCCTTACCCATCCCTGGCTGGATCTGCAGATGAGGCTGAGGCCTCAGACTTGGAGATGGACAGTCACGCTTCCAGCTGAGGGTGCAAACAAAGCCCTGAGACTCTCTGATACGAGCACAGGATCTGGATTCAGGTTAAAGGAAAGCATAAAAGAAAAGGGACAACTTAGCCTGGATCCATAAATTGTTGATCATGTTTACAAACCTGAGCATGTGAAAGGTTTGGCTACTGATTTAAAAGACACTGTAGGTACGATAAACTCTTATTAGAGCTGAGACAAAGCATGAAGATGGAAGTAAATGTTCTTTTTCTACAGACATCTGAAGCACAAGTGTGATTGAGACAATATGAATGTAAAATGTGCTCTTGTTCTCATATTTGTAGAATAGGATGTAGGGTTAAATGAGACGATGTGCTGTTATATAATATATGTCTCTAAGCCTGTGTGTTAGACCGTTAGACAGGGGGTCTATAAATGCCAACATGTGCTCAGGGGCCACATTTTGATGTTTTTTGACACGTTACTTGCTTTATGGGGATATAGAATAGAATGTATAGAATGTAGACTTGACACGAGTGACCGTGTACATGTGAAATCATCAAACTGGATGCAGAAGAACTCACTCTGCTCAGATTTAGAGCCTCTGTCAAAAGCTCTGCACCGACTGAATTATAGAGTGAGCTGTCGGTGCTGTTCAGACGTCTGAGCAACACATCTAGTACCTGTCATCATCACTAGAGGGCAACCGACGCCTCCCTCTGAAGCACACTTGAGTTACTGCTGCAGTGAAGCTCTGCGCTACAGCAGACAGCTCAACACAAAGGTGTTACACAAACAGCAGAACCACATTCATCTGAACCCCCCGAACAAACCTTGGTCTTCCAAATCAATCAACGTAGCATAGCATTCTGCGCAATTTGTTTCCTGCGTGTAATTAAAATGATCTCCACAGCATTGTTGGACAATCCAAAGGGATTTTGTAATTTATGCACTGATTTTTCAACTTTGAGACTGACAATACATTACGGTATTAAACAAGCTTTCTACCAGGGGTAATAGATCTGGTTCTTGTACACTTGATTTGTGTTATTGCTGCATTTTCTCTCCCTCCATCCAAGATTGAACTGACGGTATCATATCTCTGCTCTAGGTTGCATTGTAAAGAGTGTTTTTGTACAGACAAATGGTCGATTGCGCATAGTCGTCTTGTGTCAACAAGTTAAATGTCTCCCTACACTCCTGAAAATCCTGATGAGCAAATGAGACAGCGTAAAATGTTTTTGGGTTTTTTTTTTTCTGGTAAAAATGCAGCTCACTGCAGCAAAAGCAGGTACAGAAGTTCTTCATGAAAGTGGATCATCAAAGCCAATGGCACAGGTCTGAGGCAGCTCCTGTTCTCTGCCAGGTGGATGAGAGAAAAAAGCACACTCTGTTAGAGGTCTGAATTATGTCAGCTCAACCAGAGTGAAAACTGCATGCTTCTGCCTAATCTGTGTATCTAGCATTTGTAATACTCTCTATGAATAATTTATGGATCTAAAAAAAGATTTTTTTATCCCTTTGCCTTCAGGTACGGAAAAAGGTGGCAGTATTAACGACAAGCTCTGGTCGTGTTCGGGTGGAGGTTCAGGATTTGGAAATTAGGTGATGTTTGCAGCTAAAGACTGAGCAGGAAGCCAAAGTGATGGATATTTCGATGTCTTTTTATTTAAATCATGCAGAAGCAAACACAGGATGTAATGTGTCGAAATAGTTGCTGGTCAGTTACTGAATCATTCCTGTCAATATCATCAGTGCTTTTTAACCTGCATGGTGTTAGGCTCTTTTAAAATGACATAGGCTGAATTTTTCAGAGGCTCTCTAAGTGCTTCTGGCATTAATCTATAGGCGTTTGAACACACTGAATTATTTATTTTTCTTGCCTTAGTTATTTAATACAAAAATAAGCCTGCGGATTACCTATAACTGCCCATATTAGCTGGAAAACAAAATGGGCCCACATCATATAGTCTTACATTGTCCAAGTTCAAATTTAATAACAATGTCACTAAAAATAAACACTGACCACATGTTTTTCTCGTGAAAAACTATAAAAGAACTGTAATGAGTTTTATTCTGAGATCACAAATTGCCATTTTGTGACCTCAGAATACCCCTGCTTTCACATTTATGCACATACAATTGCTAAAAACAGGTGTTTAGGTGGAAAAACAGCCTAATCATCGAGCAAAACACATTAAACTGCATAATCTTGCATTATTTCCAAGTTTAGGGCTTTAAGAATTGACGTTACTGTATTTAAAATCTCATTGGCTTCATGATGCATCATCCAGGGGTTAGCATGTAAGTGGCTCAGGAGAGAGGAGAAAGAAAAGAGAGTGGGTCACTGAACACAATCACTCATTGGCCGTTGTAGGCTCCAGGATGGGTGTAGACGTTCCTATCTACTCAAATAACCTGTCAATCGAACAGCTGCCATCGCAGGAGCTCCGATGTGGAGGGATAATGGCAACTGCTGTGAAATGAGAGGTTATAAAGTGTTAATAGACCGCATATGATGAAGGGGAGGTGAGGAGACATGAACCCACAGTTAGGAAAAGACATTTTTGTACCTGTACCTCAGCCTAGTAGACCGGCCAAATGAAGCAGAATTTCTCTTTCAAGTGCTATAAAGGCTGCCAGGTGTGCTGGAATAACTTCAAGTCTTTAAAGCAAGTGTCTAAATAGATTTCAGAGCAGATTTGTCCTCTAACTCTTTATAATGTCAACTTGAAGAGTGATCTTTTAATTAACTTGACAGTGCCGCTTTTGGGATTGTACGAAGCCGTTGGCATTTGAAATAAAATCTGGCATGAAACAAGGACACTGGCATTGAAATCAAAACTTGAAATGAGAATTTTTTTTGGCATCGGCTTTGGGACTGAAAAAGTTATTTGGATTTTTTTTTCTCTGTTCAAAAAAATCTGTCTTTCTTACGATTTTCATTATTTTATTAAGTTTTATATGTCAGACTGAGAGTTTTTTTTCATATGCCTGTGTGTCCTTTTTCTGTTCAGATTTTGATTTCAGTGCAGATAACTAATGTTGCCAGGTATGACCCTTTGAACAGACATGAGGTGGTTGTTAAGGGAGAAAGTAAGCAGTCAACTATGTGTGGATAAACGTGTGCTGGTAGACTTCAGGTGACACATCGTTGACTTTATAAACTCCACCTGCAGCTCATACAAACAAAAGCAACTGATGACCGAAAACATTCAAATAGTGTGTCAGTTTTATCACCTGTGATTTAAAATTTAGGCTCTGCAGAGCTCAAAGGAATAATCCACAATTTATTTAGCATTGCACTGTCACAAAGTTGGGGGACTTGATTACAGAAGAATGGTCAAAAATGAAGCAGCAGAGGCAGAAAGATCCTAAACTACTGTAGTTGATATAATGGGTCAAGCTCTAAAAACACTGGATCCTACACTTCCCACAATGCAACCGGAAAGCATCTTTTTAGATCCTGCCCTTTTATTTTCAACACCCCACACTCCAAGCCAGAGACAGTCCCCTTTAATTCAACCAAGCCAAATCCGATATCAAAACATATTTTCATCTGCTATCCAGATTTTTGTATATCCACATCAGATTGCACTCACTCATTGATACCAGCCATCTTTTTTCATGAAGATCAGTGCATTATTATCCAAGAAATGAACAAAAAAGTTTAAAAAGACCCTACATAATCTTGCAATGTAAGAAAGAAACTAAAGTAAAGGGGGGGAAAAAATCCTGGATCTGTCCCTTTATCCAGATCTGCATCCAACCAACCAACCAATCAACCAACGGACAAACAGTCCTCGGTGGAGGTAATAAAAACAGCAGGATAAGACGAGATAAAACAAACACTTCAAGAGGAAGCAATGATAAAAACATGTATCTTACGATTTCCCTTGAGCGTGTCAACAGATTTAGAGCCCCTAACACCTTCAGGCAGACTGTGCCTTTTAGTCCTGACCTCATGAGTAATCAAGAGGTTTGAGTCAGAGGATCCAAGGGACCTAGAAGGCATTTATAGTCTCTCATACCACGTTCATGTGGAATTGAGGCTGATGGGGGATGCCCTTTATCAATAACATTTGGATGAATTTACAATGAATGACAGACTTTCGCTGACATGAGGCATGTTTGCTTTTTCATGCACTATATGTACAGTCAGATATGTGTATGGCTGCTTCCAGGAACATCCTGGCTTCGCACCTGTTTTCGATGTTTACATGAATAGTCAAGATAACTCCACATGTCCACACAAGGAGCAAATTGATCTTCATGAGTATAATCCTCTTTAAAGAAATTTGTTGCCGTCGGGACAAATAGACATATAATTACTTGAGGCAAGATTGAACAACCCGTCAGTGGATCAATGAAAAGTATGGTTGTATTGACAGAGCGAGAGAGACACACACATGCACACACACCACCCTGTCCAAACCCAGCAGCACAGTGTGGGGGAATATTTGCACTGAACAAGCTGAGAGCAGATCCCGAAAGTGTCTGGTCTAAAATTCCTTTTGTTGTCTTCAAGTGTATATATTTATAAATATTTTACACTTTTATTTCACACTGCCCTGGTTTTGCAGCAGGGGATGGTCGAAATCTGCGAAACTGCAAATATCATACAGCAGCTGTTGTGTGATCCATGACAAACTGGACAAGGCAAAAAGAAACTGTGGCTGCTTCCTGTTAACGGAAACGGGAGAACACGAGAAAAGCATGTTTAGGACGGCCAATTAGCACCTGTGTAGCTGCCAAAATATAAACATTCAAAATCAACTTTTTGTATGTATATTTCCTTTTTATCCAGCCAGGTAAGTGCCAGATATGACTGGGTTAGCTAATGATAAGATGAGTGAGCTTTAGCACTCTGGATATGCATATTCATTCTGATAAAAGCTAAAAGTGTGACCAAATATATTCAACATTTGGTTTAGGTGTGATCTCTCTCTCTCTTACTTGCTGTCTATTGACTGATCAGAGACACTGCTGAGAGTTCACTGGTTTACACAGACACAATCACAAACGCACAGGCTCTGCCCACATGTCCATTGATACCGTTCGTCTGGGATTCATTCGTGTACCCAGGATCCAGTCGTTTTGTGAGCTTTTGCCTTTTGTGGTAGTATCTGGCATCAAATGTTCTGCACTGCACCACTTGGTAGAAGAGGGTTTGAGGAGTAAGGGAAGAATAAAAAGCCTTGCATGATTCACTGTTGTTGTGCCTTCTCTTGCAGGTGTTTTGGACTGGGTTGTGTGCGTATTCAGCGTCTGAAGTTTTTCATTGCTCAAGGTCTCTGAGTTTTTTGAGGTGTTGCGGAGAAAAGGTCTGCAGAGGAAGATGAGGAAAGAAAATATAAGAATGTATGTTGGATTCGTCATTGGTTTCTCCAATGTTTTTGTGTTTTTCCTCAATATTCTAATCAAAATAAACAATCTCCAAAATGGCAATAATAATGAGTAAATGTTTACATTAAGTCTGGTCCCTGAAAATCAAACCTATAGCAGGGTCTGCCATTTTGTGTATAAAAAAATATCACACATTTTAATCACCATTTTCCTTGAGCAATGGACTGAATCCTTTCTTAAAAGCTTCACATCCTGCGCAAAAAATATCTTGCAAGTGGGTTTGTAGCCTTTCTCACACTTTTATTCTCTGAATTGAATCTGCTATCCTTGAGCTTGTGTACCATCAGTAGATACCTGAATAGCGAGGCAATCTTCCTCCCTCTGCCTCGCTCTTCTCCATTGTTGCATTGCATTCAGAGGGAGGATGAAGAGCTGGGAGGTCACAGATGGAGAGAAGTGTTATGTTTGTTCCCGTATCTGCTCTCCGAGTGAATGTCTCCACAGATGGGATTATATTGAAAGGCAAACACAAATTTGCAGAGCAATGAAAGCACTTTGGAGGCACAAGGCCACACCAGGCACATAGCTAACTGTACTTGTGAAGAGTTTTTCATCATCCATCTTGGTATCTGTATGCCAGGGTATTCTGTAGCTTTAATATGCTGCGGCAAAGATTCATGTCATACACACCACATACTGAATATGTTGTATGTATGCATTAATATAAAACAGTTTTCTTCAGCAGCCATTCTTAACTATTTTCCACACTGTTAAACGGCACGTTAACCAGAAAAATGTGTATTCACGTTCGAGCCAAGCAATGTATCTATATCGTTTTAGATTTTAGATATGATGATATAGCAAAAGTGTTGTCTTTTCCTGGTTTTAAAGGCTGCATTACAGTAATGTGATATCATTTTCTGAACTTACCTGACTGTTCTACTTGTACTAATACTTGCCTTTACCCACTTAGTCTTATATATATAAGAACTTAAACAAACTAAACAATAACAATAAACAAACTGTCTTTGTTTTCATGACTGAAAAAACTTGTAAAGTTTGTATTATTACCTCAAAATTCTGATTTTTGAATTTCTTCTCCAAAACTACATAGTGCCCCTTTAATATTTTGTGAAAGTATCAATAGTCATGAAACAATATTGTCGAGTATTTGGTAAAAAATATTGTGTACTGCAATATAGCCTAAAAATCTTGCAGTATTATTTTAATGCCTTTTTACCCAGCCCTGATCCACACAGAAAACTGTAGAAAATGTGTGTGTTCTCTCTTTCTGATGTAAAAAATACACTTAATTACATCTCTTGCATCTCAAGATTTGTACTGGCGCTGGCTCCACTCTGTTAGGTTGTTTGGATTGTGCTTTAGCCCATGGTATTTTTGGGTGACAGGATAAAATCCAGGTGAGTCATACTCATGGCACACTGACGACTCGCTCTTCCTATCCAGTTGAGTTGGTTATGTTAATTAAGGCAACATTTGGCAGTCACTGTCTCGAGAGAGCCAACCAGACTACTCTTAAACAACCAGCTGGAGATTATTACCTGAAGCCAGGAGAAAGACAGCACCGGCACGCATTCACTCATTACTGTTGCTCATGAACGTTGTACAACTGCACACTTCACACACTGCACACGCTGCCATTTGACAAATCAACAAGCATGAATATGTAAGCCGTCACATTTTATCTTCCTTGTTAAGTTTACTGGCATAAGTCCTTTCTTACTTCATGCATTGCAAGCTGTTTTCATCTCCAGATTCAGATTTTTTGGTTTAGCTAACCAGGACAGCAAATATAAGCAACGACATCAAAAAGCAGCCAGCCAGTGCTTCAAAGCTGTTGGCCTCTTTCAATCATATTTAAAAGGGAACTCCCAGCATCAGTTAGAGTAGTGTATCATCTGCACACAGAATGTGTACAGAACTAGTTCAAAGTTCAGTTCCCACAGAGTTCACAGTCCCAGAAATGAACTAGTAAATAAAGCAAACGCATCACAAAAATTATTTCAGTGAAATTATTACATTTACTTGTTATCACCTGACCTCTTTGTCGACTATGATATATATGACGTACTAAATATCTCTCGAAGGCTGCTCAAAAAGTTGGCAACTTCGATTCCATTAATATGTAAAAGACTTTTCTGTAGTGATACTAAATATCCCTTCATATACGCAGTATAATTGTGTGGTATGTGCTGGCTCTATGGACTGAGCTGGCGTCTATAGCTTTGCATTTTCTTCTCTACTTTGACATGAAGCTGCCCAATAATTCATTATTTACACATACCTGTAAATAGGGTTGGTAGAGCTTGGATTTGCCGACTCAGCGAAATAGATTTCTTCAGTCAAGGACTGCATCACCGCTATGGTGCTATTTACTTTAATCGCATGAGGTATTGAAGCCTCAGCTACCTAAGGTGTGAGACTAAAATTAGTTAACAAACCATGTTTTCTTTCTTATCTTGAAGTGCCACAGTATCAATTTAATACTCCCCGCTTCAAATGATGTTTTTATTTTTTACCCTCTGACAGCCAAAGGTTTCTTGCAGTAGCTAATTGATTACTTGCATCAAAAACAGACTTCAGAAGGCTTATTTATTATAAACCCATTTCCTTTTTTTCGACGGACTGTCCTGACTTTAATGTCTGACATCTCCTTTGATAAGTTAGACATATTTTAAGTGTGTCTTGTTGTGTTATTGATTGACAAGGAGCGGATTATTCTGTTGAAATAAAGTAAAAAACATAGTAATTTCAAAACATAAACAAAGTGCATTCAATAACCGCATTAAGAAACCTTTGGAATTGGACTAAAGCCATTTAGAGCAACAGGTGGGGTAAATATGTCACCAGTTCGACTATAGGCTGTGTTTCTAATTAAATGAAATGAGCCCATAAAAAAAAAGTAAAAATGAATGATAATCATTTTATCCACTCTGTGCTAAGAGATCCCAAACACACAGAGGTTAATCAGGTGTTAATCAGGCTAGTCATTGACTAGCTCACATTTTACAGCAAGCACTCAAGTAAGTCCTCCTTCATCAGCCTCAGTAAAAATTTGCTCCGACAAGGGTTCTGGCTCCTTCAAATTGTAAAAATCACACTGCAACATTTGCTGAGACTGTGTCAAGTTTTTCGTTCACACTGGGCTCCAGCTTTGGAGGCAGCTCAACAGTATGTGATGGATTTCAGTGTCTGGTGTGAACTGCAAAGGATTTACAAAACATTCAGCCATTTCCTGTCAGCGTTATAGCATGTAGCTTCAGGCAAACTGGACACAAACCATACTTGTAACTAAGGCATGAAACATTTTCCAAAGCTCAGTGAAGGACACAAATGCAGGAAGGAGGCACTAAAATTTAACAGTATGAAAGAATTACTATTTTAAAATGTCAAAACTGTGCAATATTTTCTCCAGTTATTCCTACTTCAACTATGAATAAGAAAATCTCAGTATTGATTAAATGATAATGACAATGACTGTGAATTTTGATGCAAACTTTTCAACACACGAGGGCCTCCAGTGTTTTAACCTTTTGCCTTATTAAAACTGGATGGTGATGAATTATTGCTTCACAGCAGATATTTTGGATGCTCATATGCGAGCCTGGGATGACACAATCAAATTGATTAACAGTTCAAGTAAGCAAGTAACTATATTTTTTGAGTTCTTCATAGATGCAATAATGCATAAACATACATGAAGACAACACAATAAAAGCAGAAAGTCAAATAGGAGAGCATTCCAGGAGCCACAACCTCAAAAGCACAGTCTTTTTTAGTTTTAAGCCTCGACTACCAGCAAACCCTGATCGGAGGACCTTGGAGACCTGTCAGTGACAACGGGCTGCAGTAGATCTGTGATGTAACCATGCATAACTCAGCAATCACAAGGACTTTAAACTGAATTTTGTATTTGATGGAGAGCTGGTGGAGAGCAACCAAAGTCGGTGTCATAATGAGACCTGTTGGAGGAACTGGTCAACAGTTTAAATGAGTTACTGTCTGTCAAATGCAGTAGACGGGAGGCATGAAGATAGCTGGATGAAGTTTATTCAGGATTAAGGTAACACAAGGAACAGGCAAACACAACAGCAGGATCACAGAAACTGGACAGATGGCTCGACGATGACTGAACAAAAGACTGGACCTTAATACAAACTAAACTAACAAGGGGATGTGATGCAGGTGGAGTGAGGCGGAGAAACACAGGTGAGGGAAATGAAAGGAAACACACTGGAGAGAGGGATGGGCTAATGAGGGAGATGCAGTGCAGGTGTGGAGGGAAAGCATCCATGGGAAGAACTCAGGTAACAGGGCGGGGCTAATCAAACATACAAGACAGGTGTGGAGGGAAAATCAGGCTGGTGAGGGGATCAAGAAAACAGGAGGGAAAATAGAACACTGGAAAAAGGGCAAAAGACACCACAAAACCCAGAAAACACATGTCCTAGGAACACACCAACACGTTGATATGAGATCTTGCCAATGGTAATTATGTGGAAATATCAGTGGGCTTCAGAATGTGATTAATATGAATAAAGCTTTCAGTAAATACAGTTGGGCTGACCAGACAGTGCTAGACAGACACTGAAGCCAAAGTCACAACAGAATGCTAAAACTAGTCTACAACCGCACGTTAAGTCATTTGTCTCAACGTTCATTTGACTTCCCTATTCACATGCCCTTTAGCTCTGGCTTGGTTCAACACCGACTAATGAGGAAAAAAATTACGTGTGTCTTTTCTCTTAAACATGTTCCTCTGACCTGCATGCCTTTGACCCTTGGGACACCTCGAGGAAATATGTGGCTCAAGCACGGGCCCACCTTGAGGTGTTGCAAACCTCTGTTGCTCTCCTGAAATGCCAAATACTATTAGTGCGTGTTATTCTGTGACAAAGCGTCATCAAGCCGCCCGCGTTAACATTCTTATGTTATTGTGTCTTGTGGATGACAGCAGCAGAAATCAATCACGTTGGCTGTCGTTAGTGGGCTTTAACGCGTTTGTAGACAGAAAAAAAATGTGGATGAGAGAGATTTCTTTCTGTTATGCTGATCTGTATTTGTCTTCCAAAAGCCCTGTTGTGGCTTGTGAGCCTGTTGCTATGACAACCACCATTTGATACCGGTGGTGTGTAGGAAGGCAGAGAGATATGGTTGAAAATTAGCAAACTGCTTTATGCATGTTTTATAATCTATTCATAATTTTCATGTATGCCCATTCGTGTCAAGGGAATAAATAAAATGAGTTTGGAAGAGCGATACACATACTCCAGAAAAAAGCATTCATTCAAGTATCCTGAGCAACACACTGGGTCATATTCCTTCCCATGATTAATTCAAGGATTATTATACTGTATATGCCTCAAAGTGAATACTGTGAGTACATTGAGTACATATTTTTCTTTCATTAACTCTCTGAATTGCATCTTTTGCTCATGGTCCTTATGGAAATCAGGTATGACCGACATCTCTCATGAGAATCAAAACCAACTCAGTCCCTGCAAGTAACATATTTCCAATTTGCTTAAAAGTTTGCCTTTATCATCAATATTTAATCTAATATATATTCGTAATGGTAGCCTATGTAAAAGGGAGCATTCAAATTTCGACTTGACACAGTAGTGGATAGATCAAAAGTTGAATGGCGGCTCAGGAGAAGGGTCATAGCTATGTCTGTATTTGTAGTTTTATCAAACAGTTATCAATAGAAAAAAATCTGCTGATAAATTATAACTAATAAACCTACACTGACTGTCATTTATATGCTAACTAAATCATCGTCTTTCAGAAAAAAAATATTACCATATTTGCATAAATACAATCTGCTAAAGCTGTTTTAAATATCTGTGTGGATATAACACACTGTATGAAGTGCAATAGTTGTGTATCAGTGGAAGCCGGCAGCAATTAGGAAAAAGATCCTCACTGTTTATGAAAGTGGTTAAGTGCCGGTGCAGACCCAAAGGCAGCCCTCATAAACTCTGAATTAGCACAAGAGAACTTGGAGATAAATTGCCTTTCCACATGAGCAGGGAGACTACAGTAATTACAAGGATATGAAACCTTTACAGGATGTTAATTTATTTGTTGTTGCTGCTTTGTCCCGAGAGCGTGAACCAATATAAAATGTACCAAACTACTAGAATCAAACATTTTTCACAGTGAAAGACTTAAAGAATTAAAAGTTGGTCACTCAGTTACATAAGCTATTTTACAGCTTTGCTCATTTCTTTTCAGTGATCTTCACTATGAAATGATTTGTTTGTTTGGACTGTTTGACAAAGAAATCGCAGATGCACCACCAGTTACGAGCTGATCACCATTATGGACATCCGGCCTTGCTGTGTTGTGGTAGCTATGGTAACCTCAAAGAGCACCAAATGTTCTACTTGAAGTGTGAGGGTATCATCTGTGTCACTGTACGGAGGCAAAAAACGGTCGAAATCAACACCAGTTCTCCAACTGTCTAGATGATTTACTCTTAAAGGGTCGATCCACCCAAGTTCCAAACAAACATATTCTTGCATTTACCCTCAGAAATATGTATATAATTTTGGTCTGATTCGCTCTCCGAGATTTCTTTTTCATTTTGACTATTTGTGTCCACATCAAGGATTTGGATTACACAGAATAACAGGGCCTATTTTTTTCTGGAAACACACTTTGCTATTGATTTTTCCCCCTAAATGTTCAGTGCTTTAAGCAGCACAAGCATTCACTTCCATCATTGTAGATAGATAAATCCTCCATGGTACTTCATAACATGAAATACAGTATGTATTTTCTTTACATCGTAAATTACAAATAAAAGTATGCATCCTGGTTGTGGGTTTGATTTGAAGTTCAGAAGAAAACTTGCAGCAAAAATCACTGACACAAATGGACTAAAATAAAACTAAAGTTGCTGGGCTTTTTTTTTCTTCTTAAAGGGTAAGTTCAACCGGAAATGAAAAAGTTTCTTAGTCCTAAAAACATTTAAGAAACTTCACAGCAGTGAAGCAGCACCAACAACTTTTTAAACATTAAAAAAATATATATATATATAACAACACACACACAAAACAAACAAACAAAAAACCCATAAAATTACACCTACAGCTCCTCTGGCATATTGCAAGTGTCTGGAAGCCCCAAGATCCCAAATTCATTTGAAAAGACGTTAATTAAATCCTTGACAGACGATCAAGCTTGTGCACCCACTTCAAATGGGGTGCGCACTAACACTTTTAGTTTAGCAGCTACAGTAAATGTTCCAGCTCAAAAAGGGTATAAATAACATCTCCTCATCAATTTGGGATGTTGGGGCTTCCGGAGACTTGGATTACGCTGGACGAGCTGTATGGAGCCAGCTCTACTTCACTTGTTTAAGGGAATGCTGCAACACTGTTTTGCTGTAATAAAGGCTGGTCTAGTCATGATTTTATTCATCAAAAAAAAAAGAAACATTCCTGAAAACTGTCTTTGACTTTATGCATTCACTTACACTTCAACGTTTGAAATTACCAACAGGGTTCTTCAAAAAAAATTCAGACTGCATGACTCCAGATCTGCTACAGATTGTCAACATGTCTCTTCTCTCAGGCGCCTTCCCCCAAGCCATGAAAACTGCAGTCATAAAACCACTCCTGAAGAAGAACAATTTAGACACATCAGTAATGAATAATTATAGGCCCATATCAAACCTCGCAATTATAAGTAAAATCATTGAAAAAGCTGTTTTTAACAGCTGAACAATTATCTAATAATAAATGGCTGTTTTGATGTCTTTCAATCAGGATTTCGATCACATTACAGCACTGAGACCGTTCTTGTCAAGGTCCTCAATGACATTCATTTAAACACAGACAGAGGCAAAATGTCAGTCTTAGTATTGCTGGATCTCAGTGCTGCGTTTGACGCAGTCAACCACCATATATTACTGGACTGACCGGAAAACTGGGTGGGACTCTCTGGTATAGCACTAAATTGGTTTAAATCCTATCTAAATGATACAGACTACTTTGTGTCTATAGGTAATTACACATATGCGCAGATGAAAATGACATGCATGGTACCCCAGGGCTCCATTCTGGGGCCTCTGCTATTCAACATTTACATGCTCCCTCTAGCTCATATAATGGGAAACAACCAAATATGTTACCATAGTTATGCAGACACACACAAATTTGCATAACCATATCACCAGGGGACTATAATCACATACAAACACTTAGTAGATGCATTGCACAAATCAGTGATTAGATGTACCAGAGTTTGCTTCAGTTAAACAAAGATAAGACTGAAATAATTGTTTTTGGAGCCAAGGAAGAACGACTAAAGTTTCTTTCCTGCGGAGGAGATTCCACTGCCGCCAAGCCCTCCACCTGCTGATGCTGTGTTGGAGAGGAAATACCCAGATTTAAGAAACATTGGTTTTCCTTCTCTGGATAACAAGGCAGACCCAAAGCATCCCAACCTGTTTCCCGAGGAGGTTCCATTGCCCCCAAGCCCTCCTGCTGCCGAGACTCTGCTACACATGGGAGATACTCATGAGAAGATATAGCTTGATTTGAAAGACATAGGGTTTCCTTCTCCAGATGAGGAAGTGGCCAATTTAATGTCCCAGCCTCTCAGCGTACTGGCTTGTGAGGTTCCACTGCCTCCAAGCCCTCCACCTGCTGATGTTGTGTTTGACATGGAGAACACTGATAAGAAGAAGTACCCAGTTTTAGCAAACATTGGGTTTCCTTCTCTGGATGACAAGACAGATCCAACGTATCCCATTCTGTTGCACCATGAAGTTCCACTGCCTCCAAGCACTCCCCCTGCTGAGGCCTGGCTTCACATGGGAGTCAACAATAAAAAGACATACATGGGTCTGTCAAACATAGGATTTCCTTCTCTGGAAGATGACACTGATCCAAAGTGTCCCATCCTGTTGCCTCTTGAGGTTCGACAGCCACCAAGCCCTCCTCCTGCTGAGGCGGTGCTGACATGGGAGAGACTGATGATAAGAAGTACCCATGCAGAATTAACAAACATTGGGTTTCCTTCTCTGGATGATGAGACAGATCCAACGTATCCCATTCTGTTACATCATGAAGTTCCAAAAGACGTACCTCGGTCTGTCAAACATAGGATTTCCTTCTCTTGCCTCCATTCGACACTGACGTTACAAGATTGCAACTCTGCTGTCTACTTTAGGGACAAACTGCTCAATGTGCAGAATTATAGGGGGCTAAAGAAAAGATCTTCAGGGCTGCAGTCTCTACACTCTTTGCAGTCTTTTTTCCAGGCGACAACCATGACTAAAATTCTCCTCTATCAAATCATATACAGATATTTGTGGTGGATTAGAAACCTGTGGATGGACAGGCAAAAATCCAATGCTTAAACTGTGAAAACCTTTTCCAGAACATGTATAGTACCAAATGCCAATTAATGGCATTTATACATAGCATCTCAGAGCAGACAGATTTTCTGAGGTGGACCCTGAAGGATACGATGGGTTATTATAAATGGGGTATTATTTTTGTAGTCGGAGGAAAATGAAAATTTCCCCTCTGAACCTACAATTTGCATCAACACTGACACCCTTTCTTTTCAGTCATAACCAGTCACGTCGAAATAAAAACAAATCCGCCACTTGGTCCTTCTAGACATTTTGGTGTCACTGTTGTCCCTCACACTAAATGTGCATAAAAACATTTAGAAATCCCTTCTTACAACTTCATCATGTTTAGATGCTTTCTTAAGAATCTAAAGCAGTATAGCGACAGTTGTCTGTACTTTTTAATGATTACAGTCAATACGGTTACACCAGCATCCATAAGCAACAAAATCAGTTTGATTGCATTGTTTTAGATTGTAATGTCCTAACTGGCCGTACGTGACACAGCACTGTGCAGCAGGACAAAGTGCGTCGTTATGAGCTACCACCATATAGTGGTCAACGCATCGTGATATTATATCGTGACTTACTCTGTCATATAATTGAAAGTGTTTTCTGAGGAAACCTTTTGAATGTCTTCAGAAACTGCTGTAATGTAGCTGTCAAGGTCTCCAGTGATGCTTGTGAGAAGCACGCCTTCAGCCCCTCAAAGGTTTCCATCACAGACCCCATGACTATTGGTTTTGGTTTCTATGACAACTAAGTTGAACTATAAGTTGACTCATCTTTTACAAGCTTGAGTACAGGATATGTGGAGAAAAAAATACTTTGGTCAGGTAATCATCAGAGCCAAGCCTGCACTGAAAATAAAGGAAAAAAAGGAAAGAAAACCTATTTTCTTAAAACAATGAAAATAATCTTCCAGTTGAATGACAATATTTGACCTATGAGATGACTTACTGATGATCAAGGATACCTTGCAGTGTGTTTTGATACACAGTCCTAATTCTGCCCTCATACTGTTGTACTACAATTTATTTTGTGTCTTTTATTATTCATCTTTAATTTCAACTACCTATCTTTTATTGTTTTCATTGTCTTTGTCTATTGTTGGCTTTTTGGTTGTTTTAGTGTGCATTTGTCCCTGAATTTACTTTTTTTAGAGGGACATTATGTAGTTTTAATATTATCAACATTAATGAGGTAAAAATACAAACTAAGATCTTTTTATTCCATAACTGAATAAAGAAGCTATTTTCAGAAGAAATGAACACTGTTTGAAGCTAGAAAAATGGTAGGGTCTGGCAAATATAAAGTGTAAAGTAAAGTAAAATATACAGTAAAACAGTATGATATTGTGTTGTCCTTTAAGGTCAGTTTGTGTATTCAGTAATGAAAACCAACAGAGTCTGTTTATTTAGCTTGTTTAGACATAAACACTACCCAGACCTACATAATGTACCTTTAACATCCTCAATTTTGTCAGTCACTTGAAAGCACTTTTGCTTTCTTTGAAAGGTGAAATATAAATAAAGTTTGATTGATTGATAATTTCCTGTATGCCTCATCCTTTGTTGCTCAATTTGGGCAGTTTTACCATTTGTGTTTTTAAGTACACTAGCGGTGCCCTTTCCAAACCCAGGGTTGGGAGGGTTACCTGGAAAATGTATGTCAAGTACAGTAGAAAATGCAGTCAGTCACGTAATCTGAGTATCACAATATTAAAGCAATGTAACTTTATTACTTTTCATTACCTCTGGATATATGCAAATAAAGACTAGAGAAAAGAAATATCAATAAGATGACTTTTATTGAATCTCAGTGACGAGAGAATATTCTGTAAGAAAACACTCAAGACCAGAGTGATGTTGTGCGAGACTCATGAAGTGTTGTCACGTGTGTGCGTGTGCATAGCTACACACAAGTATATCATTCTTTATCTAAAGATTGTAATCCTGTTAGTAATCCCCTTTTTTACTGAATGTGACTGTAATCTAATTATATCTTTTTTCTGTAACTTTACTGAACTACAGTGAACTTTTTTTGTATCCTAATTACATGTAATCCATTACTCCCCAAGTCTGTTTATGCTTTTGTAGTATCTGCATGCTGACAAAAAGAAAAGATTACACCTAGAAATAGAGCTTGTAAGGTAATACAGGAGTGTTGTTTCTCACTTCATCATCTCCTCACAATATAATTCACAGTAAAACAGCAAAGACAATCTGATCTGTTTAAACATAGCCCACATTCTCTATTTTAAAACTCCGACCATGAAGAGACTGCGAGGGATTTCAGATACAGGCGAGAAGACAGACATGTTGAAACAGTGAAGCAGGGGAGTCACTCGAGTCCATTCATAGACTTACAAATGTTGGATTAACCAGATGCAGCCATGGTAACATGAGGATGAGCAGAGCACTGAGTAGTTTCAGAGAAGCACGGTGAGGTACTGCCTGCGAGCTTGTGACGCAGATTCCACTTTTGCGTATGCTTGTACTGTATGACAGACAAAAAAAGCTTTCTTGTGAATAATTACAACTGATACAAATCACATTAGAGGAATATACTGAGGCAGTGAGGAAGAGTCTTCATTTTTAGGAGATCTTTTAACCACAATTATAATACAAAAGGCAAGAAAATAATAGCGATGGCTAATAACTAATGATGAATAGGGATCTGGCATACTCGTCACCTGAACAGCTGTGTTTGCTGCAACAAGTTTCTCATTTATCAGACAGCTACAGAGACTTTTGAAGGTCATATTCCACATGAGTTCAATGCACTTTCAAATGACTGGGACAATTTAAACTGAGTTCTTGGCACAGTCGCAAATATTGAGATAAACAGATTAACTGAATTAGAAGAGTTTTAATAAATGGCAACAGACAACCCCCTGAAGTTGAAATAAGGCAGCGAGTACTCTGAGCTAAAGGTCAGAGAAAGACCTAGGGATATGTAGTTAGTCCACGAGGCAACAAGATTCAATAAATCCCAAACTTTTACAATTTGAAGTACCCCTGGAGTCTCAGAGATTTGAAAATGATCCTCCAGGTTGCTTTAAGGATCTTCGGTCTGAGATTCGTTAGTGCAAAACGACTTTAATTCGTCTTTCAAATTGCACCAAACGCAGCAATACCCGTGTCCCTTAAGAGGCTGTTACTATGGTGAAAGTGCACCAAAATCCTGGATGTCAATGCTAATTTAGCCGTTGTAACAAACACAAAGACATAAGATTATTTAAACATAAAGATGTGGCGTTAACAATGAGGTGGTCTGCTGTCCTTTAAGACAATGGAAAGTGCAGTCAAGTCTTAATGCTGTCATTTATGACTTCTCCTAGACATATTTGTGTCTCAGGCACTCCAGGCTGTCTCCTAAACCTTTTATCTAAAAAAATACCCAAATCTAGGGTGTACCTGAGCTCTATTTTTGACACAAACTCCCCACTTCCTCACTGCTTTTGGTGAATCAAATCTTTTGTTGTTTGCCACTGTGACAACGGGGTTATACTTATATTAACAAGTGTACTTTTTAAACCATTTTAAATTTCTCTTTCCCCCATTAAAATTCAGGTTTTTGTATCTTGGGTTGATGTCTTAAAGGCGCTTTGAGACTTTTAGACAGCTGACATAGTGATTGACTCCCTCCTACAGGGGCGGATTGGAGGAGGATTATAAACCTCGCGCTCTAAAATAATGACAGCGATATAAGGGATTCCAGGACTCCGATTTGTGATACAGCACAACTTGTATTGCTAAGACAACCAGAGTTTTGGAGAGCCATGTGATACCGGGAGTCGGAAAAGAGAGAGAGTAGGTGGTTTTGTGGGTAGGTGGGGAGCAGGTTAAAGATGCTCCACCACTCTCTTTCCTGCTATCCCAATGGCCTTTTAGCGGCATTACTCATTTTAGGAAAGAGACACTCCTGTTACATAAGCCTACAGAGCCTGCCTACTTGCTAAAATCCCTGCAGATCCTCTGTATACCTGTACATAATTGCAACGTGCTACCAACGGTCGGATCAGTTTTCAATTTAAACTGCTCAGCTGCTGCATACACACAGAGGTCTCTGTAGAGATGAGAGATTTCTGTGATAGCGTGTTTCCTACTTCCAAAAATGTACATTTTCACACAGAAATGGCTTATAAATGACAAAAAGAGGAAATATTCTTATTTAACCCCAGTCTTAACTAGCAGCATGTCCCATAAAACATGACACATGGATATTGAGTTCTCATCCATGGCCCTCAGTGTATGACTAAAACACATTCACACACACCTGATCAGTGAAGAGTTGTGGTTGATGCCTGCTCCAGGAGTGTGTTGACAGTTGTTTCTAATTGACTTCATCACCTCTCCAGGGGCTATAACGATATCACCTGATGAGAAGAGACAAAAAATGTTTATGTCTGAAGCGGGGATACAGCCTATTAATCAAGCTGTATTACTGCCTATACTTTCAGTTCATTTCAGTACAGTTTAGCTATCAATTCGCAGTCTTGACCTTAAATTCATCACAGACAGCAAGTTAAAATCCAGAATTGTCTTAAAGACAAGAGCCCGTAGTTCATGCTCTCCACGATCAATTCAAGCCCATCAAGAAGATCTCCCTTGTCTCTAAACATAGCATTGTTGTTGGCACTGACCCAGTGAAGCGGGTGTGTGATTTTGAGATCTCTTGGTTCACTCGAGCGTTGTCTCATTCGTAGCCTGTGGGACTATCGCCTCTCCATGGGTTGGCGTTTCGTAGCCTACTTTGAAAAGGCCTGCATCAGTGTAGAGCATGCAGAGCTGCATCTCCCAGTGTTCTGCAGAGAGAGAGAGAGAGAGAGTTGTCTACCATCAGCTGCAAATAAACATGATCGGTCGGTTGTGACATCTGTTGGATATTCTGTGATGGTGTCTTGTTTAGAGTCGGGCTGGGAAAAAATAAAAAATAAATATCACAATGTATTTAAAGGGGCAATATGTGAGAATTTTTCTTTAAAACATTCAACTAAGATTATCAACAATATATGAAAAAAAATGTTTTATAATCATGTAAAAGACCAGAGATTGCTATTAAAGTTAGCATGCTAAGCAGCTAGACCCCAGCCCATTTGTAGGGTGATAGTCCAACTATCAGTCCAAGCAGGGTTAGCTAATATGTCCGCTACCTGTACGGTTAACTGAGCTTACTAGCTACCAGTAGCAACAGTTAGCAGCAACTAGCAACGACTCTGACGATATCCTGCCTAATATTTGTTTGAAGTACAAATCAGACAGCTGGCCAATTTGTACATATTGCACCTTTAATATCAATCACGATACAAAATCTAAACTGCGATCTGTTTTCTCAACTTCGAAATGCCCTGTAGACTATAGCCAGACATGGAATAGCCTATAAATTTCTCCATTTTCACCATTAAAGCACAACATTGCAGTAAAGATAGCCCTGATCCACATGAAGCAGCCTACTTCATCCAGTCAGCATAACCGTCCAGTTGGCCATTGGTTTGGTCACGAAGCGCAGATCTGCTAGTCAGTGCGGTTAAAGGTGCAATATCTACGAATTTTAGTTAAAAACATTTAAAAATTCAGCAAAACTATCAACAGATAGTGGGGAAACAACAGTTTTGTGTATACGCATTCTCTTACGGGGATATCTATGGAAGTTATCATGCTAACTAGCTAGCCCCTAGCAGCATTATCAAGGGGTGATAGTCCAATAATAAACAACACCAACAATTACCCAGTGCTCCAAATCCCAGTCCGGGCGGAGTCAGCTAGTACGCCTGCTAGCTGCACAGCTATCTGAGCTTCGTAGCTAATGGTGTCTACAGTTAGCAGCAGTTAGTGGTTACTCTTGTGATATGCTGCCCCCTATTTGTTTGAATTGAACAGGTGGCCAATTCTTATTGGAACAGACTTGAGAGGACATTAAATGAAGTTGGTTGGTTGTCTCTCCAACCTTTTGCTGCCACTCCTAGCTCATGGAGATGAGGTTGGGTGTACATGTTCTTTTCCTGCTCATGCATTATGTAAGATCAATCAGTCTGTGTCTTTCTGACTCAAGTTTTAATACAAAATATGCAGCAATTTGGTGTTTGGAGCCTTGCTTGTCTCTTGAGAGCACAGGCTCAACGGTAACATGAAATAAGAAGGAGCGTGCTATCCTGCCTCTCTCAATTAATAGATTTTTTTTTTTTAAAAAACAACAACAACTGTGTAATATCAAAGGGCTGATAGGCATGAAAGACACGCAGCCTGATTTTCAAATCGATCACTACAACTGATAATGAAAACCAATGAGCTTCACCAAGGCCCTTATACTGCTGTTTTCTACTGTAGGAGGAGATCAGAGATGGAGACTGTGAGCCCAAGGAGGAATAAGTTCAGGAGAGATGGGTGAGGCTGTTCTAGTTCTGGGGAGATGGTCTTGTGGTATGACGGGCACCAACTTCCGGATGGACTTTAAAAAAATAAAAAAATAAAAAAAAAATCCTATGACCCTTCTGTTGCTTGAACAGCTTGATGTGCAGCCCCCCAGCTGAGCGGTGTGAACATCATCAAGTTCATTCACTGCTAAAAGTCTTCAAATTCATGACATAATTAGCAAATCATTTTCTGCACTGGCGCACACACACACACACACACGCACACACAGATTATAGTGGTACATTGTGCACACACACACACACACACACACCTCCCCTCCTTCCTGCATCATAGCCCCGCTGTTACCATCACACGTTCACGTAATACTCCGTGAACAAGCTGACTTGTTGGAAATGCTCGAGGATCTTAAATCTCTCTGGCAGCACAGTGGACGGAAAAAGTGAAGCCTCGTCGGGGAAGAAAAAAAAAGACTGAAATATTAGAAAAGAGCACTGGATTATTATTGATCACCACCAGTTTACTTCATTGAAGGTAAGTGAGCGCAATTTGCGTAATTCCTTGTTTTTACCGTCTCTGCTGCCAAAAACGCGAGAAGTGAGGGATGGTGAGGAACGTTCTCCGAGGTTTGTTCATTCACTGTCCGTCTGTCGTCTTCACCGCCCCTCGGACTAAAAAACCGAGGACGCATGATTGATTTCGAAAACTTTTGGAGCAATAAAAAGATTTTGGTTGAGATATGTCCACGTGAATTAAAATAATAATAAATGAATAAATGAATAAACAAAAATACGTGCAGGATAGTTTTTCGTGTCCAACTGCAGCTGGGTGATGCGCAAATTCTGTGTTTAAACTGTCAATGCTGCCCGAGCTGATAGGCTGTCTGTAAAATTCCCAAACCTGCTTTCCTGTTAAAGTTTAAATACATTTCTGCTCATTCAACAAGTTAATCCACAATATGAGCTTTATAGCTGATAAACACTTGAGTTTTTACATAAGGCATGCTCCTGATGCACTCAGACTGCAGCACCTCTTGAGTTCACATTTTCACAGTCTCACAGTCTCGCGGTGTCACTGCCTCCTTGTCATTATTTGTCATCATTTCACACCCAAAGAGCTTGTGATTGCTATGCCAGTGCTAAACCACCACTTCATGCACTCCAGATGGAGGGCAAGTGCTGTTACATGTCAGGGTGGTGAAGGTGTCTGTCCCTGTCCCCCCCAGTGAATAAACCCTAACAGAGAGACACACACAGGTGCCTCCAGGGGTCCTTGCAAGGGGTCCCAGTGTTGTGTAGATTTCATTTCAGCACCAGGGAAAAGCACTTGTGTCTCATCAGTACCTGAACACATATGTGAATTGTCAAAAAAAAAAAAAAAAAAAAAAAAGTTTGGGAAGCCCTGCTGCACTGCCAGTCGGTTTGACGCAGGGAAACATGAGAAATGATCTTGTGTTGGAGCAGAAAACACTTTGCAGGGTTTTTTATAGACACAAAATGATACGATTGTTTATTTATGAATGGCTGACATTTAAAGATTGAACACAATCTAAAATTTATCAAGGAAAATGGTAGAAAAACACACTGAGATATCACCCTGATGTAGAGTGTGCTGCTGCATTTACAGCTGCTTTTCACACCGTCTGTTTTTTATTTTTTTATCTAATAGAATGCCTAAAAGGCTTATTTGAATAGAGCTGTGGCCTTTTGTTTATGTAACAGGCTTCACACTGAATTTAATCTGCTACCTGGGTCATGGTGTGTGTTATTGGGCATTCAGCTCTAGTTAATTAAGTTAAAGTAGCTCTCAGATAACTGGGGCGCACTCTGCCTTCAGATCGACATGGTGAAACGAATGTAAATGCAATAATTGTTTGTTGTTATTGTTGCTAATATTCTAAAGGGTTTTGTTTTCTAAACTCAGCTCAGTAAATGGACTTTCAGTCACATGAAGTGGTCTCGGACATTAATGTCGACGAGTACGCAGAGCAGTGCAGACAGTACCACGGTGCATACTGTAGCACTTGGTGACCATGGCAACAAAACAACATCAGAAGAAACTGGTCAGATGAGCCAGTGATGCCAGAAGAAGAGAAGAATGGTGGACTCAAGGCTCTGCAGAGCGGCACACAAAGGAGCCTCATCAAATTTTTCTTCCTGTCTCTGCACATGTCTCTTTGTATGTGATGTTATGTCCTTGGAAAGTAGAAGTGTAAGTGTGTTCACAGCCAGCAAGAGCGACATTTCCACCATAAATGAGGCATTACAGGCTTTAAAATTTGGCTCAAAAATCATCGCCACCATCTGCCCCCTGTCACCAAGCCTTTCTCTTTGAAGAGGCTCTGTTGTGGCCAAATTCACAGCTCTCTGTGGCCTGCTGCCACCGCAGCCTGTCATGACTTGACATGATAATAATAATAACATAATGATTATTTGATCAGAAATCGGCACCAAACCACTAATATGTAGTTGCGTTTGTAAAGTGTAACGAATAAAGAAAAGCACACATTGTCTTCAGTCCTCATTGAGCGATCTCGCAGGAGATGTTAATTGAGATGCGTGACTCTTTGTTCCCAGTGCCCCCAAACTGCATTCAAAAAGATGCTCGTGAAATTTCAGTTGTTATTTCATAAATATCCTCCTACACACACACAAACACACACAGATACATACTTCCCTTTGGACACTGACAAAGTGTGCTAGTAGGACCCACAACAAACTGTAACAAGGCAACAGTAAACAATATCCTTAAAAATGAGCAGCCACTTCAGGGAGAACCAGTACGCATCATCCAAATTTCATCTCAGTTGGTCAGCATGCTTCAGCAGGAAAATCAGTATTTTTAGAAGACAGTCCAGCTGGATTTTTATTGAGAATCTTCATGTCACGTTAAAGACTTTTATGATCTGTAATGACCCCGTACTTACAATATGTTGGACATGAATTGAATTATTTACCAGGTTGATTAAAATATGGCAGATTCATGTCACACAGCTCTAAATTAAGACTTTTGAGATGTGAAATTAAATACCTCTGTTAGGCGAATTGGTTTGTTATTAAATGCCAGAGCCAGCGTAGTTTCCAAACATTTTGGAGCCCTAAGCTCCCCCAACAAACCACCACCGCCCCTCTTGTTACAGCTTGAGGGCCCCTCGGTCATTTTAATGTCCTGAATGCAAATTACTGACTAGGCATGCATCAATAAACTTTAATTAATAAATAAAGCACATTGTGAAGACACTAAATGTTTACAAGAAAATGTTGACCAAAATGAAATTAGTATTAGTATGTAGTAAGTATTAGTTGAAGTGAATAACACAAAATCCTTTCAGTGTAAATTACAACATTATTCTGCTGCAATAAAAGAATACAACTTATAACTAGAGCATGTTTAAGAATATCAATGAAATGAAAGGGTGCCAAAATAAATTAACATAATGTAAAAACACCATCACATGTGCCCCCCTGGTGGTTAGGAGGCTCATTGCAGTCGTCCTGGCCAGAGCATAATGCCAAAATGCATCATCCCTTCAGTAAAGTTTCATTAGGAGTGCATTTTAAGCATATTATTTACTTTTCCACTGTTAGCGTGATTCTACAACAGCTGTAACACTTTTTAATTACACATTTTACATCTAATTTTATCACCCTTGAAGATGTGAATAACATAACTCCTGGCTCTAACTTGTGTCAAAGCTGAACCAATGAGTGACGCATGTTTTATTTTTAAATCATAACATTTTCCCCATTGGGTTAGTTGGTGTAGCTCTGCAACAGCTGGGGCATAATATGAAGATGCATCATCCATCGTTTGTTTTATTCTTCAAAATTAGACCTGTTGTGGGTGTCTAAAATGTCACCTGAGATAAAGGCCTACTAAACGGATGGATAGACAAATGCATGGATGAATGATAGACGCACATCATTTCTCAATAGCATAAAGTGATATTAAGGTCCATATTCTGTAAATTGTCAAGGTCTTTTAGGCCCTGAGCACATCATAGTGTTCTCGCACCAACACAATGTACTCAAGTACTGTACTAAGCTTCAATTTTGAAGTAGGGAGGTACTTTACTTAAGTATTTCCATTTTCTGCTTCACTGATCAAATCACTGATTCTGATCATTGGAAAAATGCCAATTATTGGCTCTGGCAATCTGCCAGGCTCATATATAATATAATATAATATAATATAATATAATAAACTGTCATGGCTAATGATCTTTAATGTTAATGTGATCCAAGAGACAGAAGGAGCATGATGAGATGTGATGACAACTTTATGATCCGACAGTTTCCCTTCAATACCTGCACTTTATCATTACAAAAATAATTTTAGGTCAGTTTAATTTCTTTCACCCCAAAATAGGCTGTAACTTTGACTACAGCTTTAACAGTAGACAATAAAAATAAAAGATAAGGAGATGCACCTGAATTGCTGCTTAGTCTCTTTAGTTGATTGAGTGTGGCTCGTGGCTCTAAGATGAAAGTCAAACATTTCCCCCCACATGACAAAAAACTCCATTCTGTTCCACTCTTAATAGACTCTTTTTTAAATTCAAGGTCCTTTTTGGCTCATCAAATTTTCCTTAGTGTTTTGTTGCCCCTCAGTTGGCCTGGACAGTGACACATATCCTGAAGTGTCTGGATGATTTGAACCCTGGTCCAGGTGGCAGTAGGCCAAGTACCCCGACCTCGGAAGCCCCAGTCCCGTCTGTTTGAGACATGTTGGCTATTGTTCTCATAATAACAAAATAAGGATGCAGCAAGTCATTATTTGAAAGTATTAGTAAAACAAAAATGCTGCTCATGTTTGCAATGTGACTCAAGGTCTTATAGTTTGTTAATTATTGCCGTTGCAGTTTGAAAAGTAAAGAATCTAAATTGCCGAGGTTTTACCTTTACCTACTTTATGTAAATGGAAAATTAATTGGACGCAGATTTGAAATCTGTTTAGCAAAAGCAACAGCTCTGCCTTTGTCATTATCCCACAAGAGTGTCCGTGGTTGAGTTTGCTCAATGCCGAGCTCTGCGACAGTCTGGATTTGAAGCGGCATTTACATTAATGAAGAACACTTCATTCAGATCTTTCAAAAGGCAGAGATAAAAGACCCCTGAATCAGCAATAGTCAAGTGTCTTCTATCTTCATCTTCCTCTGGTGAAGGAGAACAGCCTTTTATCCAGCTATGAAAAGGGGAAAAACAAGTGCGCATGAAATTCTGTCTGACTTATCATACGTACCGTTTAGTGATTGGTGCACTCCCGAGAACAGGTGTAGGGTTAGACTAAGATTGAGGGCGAATGATTGCATTAAATGGACTCATATCAGTCCCTAAACTCTGCTCGCTACGCACAATATTGTTTGTCTCTGTGAGGTGGTGATTAGTCGTGTGGTCACTTTGAGAGACAGAGTGACAAAAGAGGCTTATTCAAGCATTAGGAATGGGAGATTTAGTTTAAGCCATTTCAAAAGTGACCATGAAAGATGACGTGTGCTAAACCTTGAAAACACATTATGGACGAGTTGACAAAAAGGGAATGAGGAAGAGTGATAGTTCTGTGTGCATCTGTCTGCGTCATGGATTGAGGCACGTACTATTTCATGAAAAGAAATGATTCTGATACACAGGCAGTGCAGTAGTGTGAATCAAGGTGAGAGCCAGGAAAAAAAACACTAATGGTGAGTCTGGGCATTGTTTTGCAGGATTCATGTGAGCCAGAGCTCATCATAGTCCAGACTAATGGTGTACGCTGACATCACTCCTCTTTAGGACAGAAAGAAACGTTATTGTATGCTGCATGTTGATCAGGCAGATGGTGCACTAAAATACATCACTGTTTGGGCTGGAGTGCTACGGTAAGAGATGGGCTCTTTGTTTGAGTAGTTTGCGGCATTCTCCGTCCCTCTTTACTCACCCCCGAGAAACATGTTCTTTACTTGTGCATACTTCTGGAAAAAATACAGCCCCGAGTTAAAGTGTCTGGGATGAGCTTAAACAATAAAAGTAATGGCTGAACAGAGGAGAGTTGATCCCTTTGGCTACTCCAAGTTGTCCTCAATGTACTTTACCAAGCCGAAAGCGGTTTAGTGTGAGATCAGTGGTTTACTTTTCATTATATAAAGTAATATTGAGCGAGAAATGGTGGTGTTTTGTGCTTGCAATGATGTACAATTAAGGTTGCAGCAGTATGTTATACAGTGGTATGAAAATTGACGATTACCATCCCCTCTACACTTGCTTATCTGTGGTATCAGGACATAACATTTTGTGAAATTACAATAAAAACAACATTTTAAAGATGCAATATGTAAGAATTTTGGCTTTAGACATTCCAATTGTAACTGAAATTATTAACCGAATGTGAAGAAATCACAGATTTGACATTATGTCAAAGTCAGCTATATACTTTGTTGCAGAGATATTTACTGAAGTCAATCACAGGATGTGTGTTAAATGCAACATCCAAGGGTTACATTTTGAAGTTTATCACTGTAATCATAAACTGCAGCCTAATATGAAACAAAAAAAATCAATAGCAAGTTGTATTAAACTACGGAAGCCCTAAAGGGCCATGCATTCATACATTTTATTTCCTCCGTTTTCCCGTGATAACGAGTTCATTTCATTTGTTTTCTCGAGATCTTGAGTTATTATCTCGAAATAACAACTGCCGTTTTCCCGAGATAACGGGATAATTTTCTCGAGATCTCGAGATAACGAAACTTTGTTTTCCCAAGATAACGATATAATTAATTCGAGATCTCGAGATAATGACTGTGATTTAATATACTACACTATCGTTTAACGATAACGGGATAATTTTCTCAAGATCTCGAGATAACGAAACTTTGTTTTCCCGAGATAACTATATAATTAATTTGAGATCTTGAGAAAACAAAACGATAGTGTAGTATATTAAATCATTGCAGGAAACATCATTCAGTGTAGCAATGTCAGAGGAGCAGGAGCATATCGATCACCGCGTCACATATCTTTTCAATCAAGGCCTGACACAGGCTGAAATAGCATTATGCCTTGCTATTACAGATAATATACACATTAGTGTGCGTAATCTAAAAAGGCTTCAGCTATATCTGCGGCGCAATCTAAGTGAGCCTGATGTCATCGTTAACTACATAGCTGACCAGTTACGAGGTCCCGGGCATCTCCATAATCTCAGGCCTATCATATCACAGTCATTATCTCGAGATCTCAAATTAATTATATCGTTATCTCGGGAAAACAAAGTTTCGTTATCTCGAGATCTCGAGAAAATTATCCCGTTATCTCGGGAAAACAAAGTTTCGTTATCTCGAGATCTCGAGAAAACAAATGAAATTAACTTGTTATCACGGGAAAACGGAGGAAATAAAATGTATGAATGCATGGCCCTTTAGGGCTTCCGTATTAAACAGTATTTTGCCAGTGTCTGTTTGTTATTGGCAGAAAACAACTTTGGGAATCTCATACATACTTTATGTAAGTGGGTAACTTTCCTTAGACAGTTAAAGTGACTTCAGTTGTCACTTCTTTCTTTCTCTGGCGGTAACCCAAATAGTATTAACTGCAGTGAAGGTCAGAAGAAGTTAAGGTAATTCCATGGGCAGGAAAGAGATCTTGTTGTAGCTGGCATATACAGTATATTACCATAGATGTACTTATGTGAGCAGAAATACAATCTTGTACCAAATGTCGCTCCTTTAGTAAGTTTAAAAATGTATACATATTGTTGTGCGTGTGTAATTCTTCAGGCAGAAGATGATGTAAGGCAGTGTTTATGTCAATGTGTGCCATGCCTGTCTTTGAGAACCAAGCTAGTGTTGCATACAAAAGCTTTTGAGTACAGTGTTGTTGTCATTTTGCTTCAGCACCTCATACTCATAGATTGGGACTAACAATTGTTGGTGTTTTTCTTAAGGAAAAGGGGAAAGAAACCAACATCAGATCATTTCTCACAGTCCCAGGAATACATTAACGCTTCTGTCGTCTATTAATGCCACTGAAAAAGTTTGCAGATCCCAATTTTGACTTTATTACATTGACATGTTCCCCTGTAAAGAAAAATGCATGTAATCTGTCTGTGAGAGAGTAAAAAATACATCAAAAGTGACTTGCAGCACTGAAGCACAGCTACTCCAAAAACAATGGATTATTTGTTTTCCCTGCAGTATATGGATCAGGTAGACAGATATGCTCCATTAAATCAGCATCATTAAAGAGCCTTAAATCTGAAAACAGACTCTCTTTAGTCTTTATAACCAAGCAATTTACATAAGGTAACAATCTCATATCAGCTGCACAGCAGAGCTCTGCGGACTAAAGTAATGAGTCCCCTTGTGGACAGTAGCCTGCTGTATATGCAGCCTAGCATCTTCGACTAAAGGGCTCTCTCCTGATTCACAATATGACTGAAACATGGGAGCTTCTGCATGAGACTGTTGCTTACCAGTAATAAAGCACATTAATAGACCATCATTTTGACATGTGCATTCTCCAAATTACATTTTTATATTTATACGACCTCCCTTTTGTTGAACGGTGGGATGCTTAAGCTGGGAGAAATCTGTGCCTCTGGTAGGGTCTTGACTGAGGCTCCAGACAGCACCTCAGTCAGAATTTCTCTACTCCCACTCTTCTGTGCTGGCTGCCATTTCTACTGTAGGGCCTGCCAAAAAAACTGGGTCTGTTTTCCATACAAGCATCCTTTTAGACCCAGCGAGGTTTAGCTGCTGTTGGTGGACCTGTGTGGTATTCTGCTGTGAAGCTGCAGCGATTCAAGTCACCCTGATTTACAACAAAAGGGTCCACGAGTAACTGTTTTCACTGTGAATGATGGAGACATTTAATTCAGATCACTAAATGCCCCACCATGATGCCGTTGCTCAAGCTAAATCAGCCAGTGTTAGATCACCATACGTCCCCTCCTTTTTTCATAGTGGAAAAAAAAGCATCAAGGTTATGGTATTTATTATTATGTTATTTATTTATTCATGTGTGAAACTGGCATAGAAATGTGTGAAAGGACTCCATGTGGGTGAACTCAATTTATTGGGCGTTTTGTTGTTTACAGTTGGAAATGTTATGTTGAATGCAGGACTGCACAATTAATCCAGATTTATTGGAATGTGATACAATACAACACGATGCGATATGATACGTTACAAAACGTTACGTTACGTTACGTTATGTTACGTTACGTTACGTTGCGTTGCGTTACGTTTGTTTGGTACAGAACCCAAAAAATGGCTCATCAGAGACATGTTGTTTTTTTGTCAGTAATAATGAACATTGTGAAGCAAACATAATCATTCCCACTAAACGCGATATATGTCAAAATAAATGCATTTTTTTTTTTTTTTGAATGCAATTATTTTCTCACTTTATGTAATTTATGTTGTGTTACCAGATATACAGCAGCAGATAGCAGAGTGACCACAATGACAGTATATACTGGGAGATAAACATCACACATTTTTACTTACCATTGACATTGTGGTATCCCTATATAGTACTGTCTCTGGTTGTGTTGTTAATTTCTGGGCAGCTCTGCTTTATGGCAATATTGGATCTTTATATGATTCTTGTCTCAATGTGATAATGAACCTTGTTTGTCTGGTATTTAATTCACTGGTTTAAACATCCCTGACTGTTACTCTATCCACAAAGTTTTTCAAGATATTAATAGAAAATTTTACAATATATAAACTAAACAATATCTAGAATTTCATACGCTGTAACAGAAGATTTTATATCACCCACCCCTGCTATTAAGGAGCCCTTAATTCATGTCAGATTATTGCTCCGATGTCTGTGAAGATGTACCTCAGTGAATGTGAATACTGTGTGCCATCCAGTGTGCATGTCATAATAACTGTGGGCAACTTCATCTTTCACCGGCATGCTGCAGCAGAAATTAGAACACAAAACTCTTCAACACTTGTTCCACCAGAGCTGGCGAGTTAATAGCTTTCTCAACTTTCAAGAGTGTTTGAAAATATAAAAAGAGGAGACAAAAGTTACAGCTACAGCACAGGGTCAAGTCCATCTGAATATTCTTCACTGTAGCGAGCAGACAGATGAATAATGCCTTTGCGGCTGCTGCTGCAGTACAGAGCTGACTCACTGCAGAGTGCAAAGAAACAAACGTTCACTGAAGGAGATTATGTTATTGGAAAATCTCACTTTTATGTTATTTTGCTCTTGTGGTAATTTGAAATAATTTGCTCCCGCAAGCTCAATTACACTTGCCTATTCTCAGATGTATGACCGACAAGGTAAAGAGAAACACTCAAACTGCTCCCTATAAATGTGTGCATTGATTTACTGCATTCATTTTGTGTTAAGTGCTATCGCTGAGGAACAATTTCTTCCATCTCTATTATTGTCATTAATGAAACATCTTATTACAGCAATACATTCACAGCAATATTGTTTTATGTTATTCAGTAATGAGACCTGTGTGCAGGTCTACTCTGTACTGTGCAGATGCAGGTCTGTCTAAAATGATGCTGTACTATTCGGGTAAATCTAACATGTTGCGTGTTGTTGACAGGTTGTGTTGTGGCAGGACACTCCCGGGCTATAGGGCACGAGCTGCCATGCCATTTGGTTGTCTGACACTCGGGGAGAAGAAGGATTACAACAATCCCTCAGAGGTGACCGACAAGTATGACCTCGGACAAATTGTCAAATCGTGAGTACATCCATGTTGTAATGTTGATAAGTGAATACGGACTTACATTTTTATTCAAAATATGACGCATACTTCTTCTTTTTAACAGCGAGGAGTTTTGTGAGATATTCCGGGCGAAGGATAGGAACACCTTTAAAATGTACACCTGTAAAAAGTTCCACAAAAAGGATGGAAGGAAAGTGAGGAAAGCGGCCAAGAATGAGATAATGATCTTAAAGATGTAAGTGAAATTTTAAGCTGCTTATTATAGAGCCTACATGTCTGAGGGACTGTCCTGGCACTGACACAAGGTTTAATAACAAATGGTCAGCAAAAATCTTTCCAAAAGTGGAACCAAAGTCACAGAAAAGTGTGGAGTAAGAATACTACATCCTGAAGTTTTACCATTGTGCTTTTTCAGAGTAACACACAGAAATGTTTGTGTTAAAGGTGCAATATGTAAAAAAAATTGTTTAAAACATTCCAAAATTAACTAAAATTATCAACAGAATGTGAAGAAATAACATTTTTAATGTTATATCAAAGACGTCTCTGTATTGCGTTGAAGAGAAATACTGAAGTTAGCATGCTAACGAGGCTAAAAAAACATCAATGAGCCACACTGTTGCACTGTGTTCCTTTATTATCATGACCACTGTGGTTTATTTTGAGTCAGCTCCACAACATCCTGCCATAATTATTGCACCCTAATCTGCACAAATACAGTGTTTACTCCTGTTTGAGTAACATTTGTCAAAACAACAGTGCTCTTTTGTTCGATGAACTGACTTCAGCTTATTCTTTTTTTTTAAATAAAAGTAAATTGTTCACCTTTTAATGTCCTCAACATGAACAAACGGGGACAGGTTTGGGAAGTCAGAAAGGATTAAGTGTCTTTACATTGAATATTACCAACTGTGTCCCTTAAAACTTTGTTTTGTCAATAAGAGACTGAGGTACCATAGTAGCTTAAAATTAGGTGTCATCATCTCTTGAAAATTGATTGTTGCTGTTATTCATTCACATTTTCACCAAGAATACCATGAAACTAGAATGGCACTCCATAGAGCAAACAAAACAATATTAAAGTATCAAATGAAAACTAAACTAAACTGTTTGGCATAATGAGCTCTATAGCTTGTACTACTCATTGACTGTTATTATCGCTCATTTTAACTCCACTTACGGCCCTTCATTCTCCCTCCCTTACTTATTACTCTCTTCAACCTTTTTCCTGCTTTTCAAAGGGTAAAACATCATAACATCCTCCAGCTGGTTGACACTTTTGAAACCAAGAAAGAGTACTTCCTTTTTCTGGAGCTGTGAGTATTATTGGAGGCACTTGAGAGAAATTGCTGGCACGGACTGGTGTGCACTCTACTTCCTCAACTTGTATAAAACTGATGTTTTATTCAACATGTGATATTTTTGTTGCAATCTCATCATCAACAAGTGACACGCATTTAATTTGGATGTTCCATCTCCTCAGTGCCACAGGCAGAGAGGTGTTTGACTGGATCTTAGATCAGGGGTACTACTCTGAGAGGGACACCAGCAATGTCATGAGGCAGGTGTTGGAAGCTGTGGCTTACCTGCACTCTCTGAAAATTGTCCACAGAAATCTTAAGGTATATTACACTGCTGACACCTAGTGAAAAATTATAGTGTTTCACCACAGGCGTTAACAAGATATGTGTGAATAACTGCTCTATACTTTCCAGTTAGATAAACCTTTATTTGTTTGCTCATACAGCTGGAGAACTTGGTGTACTTTAATCGTTTGAAGCACTCCAAAATTGTTATCAGCGACTTTCAGTTGGCAAAACTGGAAAATGGACTCATTAAGGATCCATGTGGGACTCCCGAATATCTTGGTAAGAGACATAAAACCAGACTGTAGATGAATGAAATTAAGTTTTCACTAAGTTTATTTGTTTGAGGACATTAAACAAATATTGATCAGTGAGTTAAAGCTGGTTTTTGCTTGCAGCTCCTGAGGTGGTCGGGAGGCAGAGATATGGAAGACCTGTGGACTGCTGGGCCATTGGTGTCATCATGTATATACTGTAAGTACCCAGTAATGTGCTCACAAATATACTACAATGTCCTGAAGTACATTTAAGTGACTTTCTCAAAATATGTCCTATAATGCTTTTATTGTGTCAACTCAATAGTTTATCTGGAAACCCTCCTTTCTATGATGATGGTGATGAAGATGACTCTGACAGTCGTGATAAGAACCTTTTCCTCAAGATTTTGTCAGGCGACTATGAATTTGATTCACCATACTGGGATGACATTTCAGACTCTGGTAAGAGATAATCATATTTATTTTATAAAAATGTATGTTACAAATGACGTATTAAAAGGGTAACTCCACTAATTTTACACATTAAAGTGTGTTTAGAGTTCTACTGCATATGTGAAAAAGTAGTATAAAGCCTTTTGCTGCTACAGAGGAAGCTGCAGGTAATCTGATAAATCACCTCCAGTGATGTCACTCAGTGGCTAAGTTGCATTTTGGGTAATGGAGGTGCCAGGTTTGGAAAAGCAGTCCACTACTCATTATGGACAGTTTAAAAACAAATGATCAAAATCAATACAGCAATACAAGAGATATCGGCTTTTTTGTTCCACACATTCTTCTGCCTTGTCAAAACTTGGTGCCTACATTACCCAAAATGCAACTTAGCCACTGAGTGACATCACTGGAGGTGATTTATCAGATTACCTGCAGCTTCCTCTGGAGCAGCAAAAGGCTTTATACTACTTTTTCACATATGCAGCAGTACTCCACAAGACCTGTAAACACACTTTAATGTGCAAATTAGTTGGAGTTACCCTTTAATAACTTACTGTTGGAAACCAGTCCAATGTTGTTATCATCATTATTTTTTTGTTTTGTTTTACAGCCAAAAACTTAGTGGCATCTTTGATGGAAGTGGACCAAGATCAGCGATTGACTGCACAGGAAGCTATCGCCCATGAATGGTAAAAATGAAGTTGATCAAACGCGAATGGTCAAACAAACAAGTTATCGTATGAACTTTGTTATAGGTACCACAAATCCCATAACATGCTTTAAAAATAGTTCTCTTGTCTTGTTCCTCCTCCTCTTAGGATTTCTGGAAATGCTGCCTCAGACAAGAACATCAAGGATGGCGTTTGTGCACAAATAGAAAAGAACTTTGCTAAAGCGAAGTGGAAGGTATTTCTTCTTATACATCTCATATATCTCATACATCATTTTGTGTTTGTGCATATCATTAATCATTACACACGTCAGACAAAATATGTTAATGGTCATGAAGTCTCTAATTTGGAGGATTTGCTATGCTGTACCTTTGAATTGTAGATTTTTCAGATTATAATATTTGACTGTAAAATCTGACAAGGTGATTTTACTTTTTTTTAAAACGAGGAAACCGATTACCTCAGAATTGCCAATAAAAAACTTTAATCAAGTGCTGCAACAATTGAACATTTATCAATACATAACCCTATGGTTTTCCCCCTTATTCCCACTACATAATCAATTTTGCATGTCTTAATTGCCAAACATGTGTACACTGTAAAATCACTGTACACTGTAAAATCAATAATTTTAAGTAGTTTAGCTTGTACAGCTTAAATGTAATAGACTATTTTACTTGGTCATTCTGAGGTAATTGGTTTCTTGACTTATTTAAAGTAAAATCAACTTTTAGAATTTACAGTGTCTATATCACTAATATCTCTCCCTCTCTAACTGCTGTTAAGCGATGTTTTCAAAGTTTATTTTGTTTGTATGTTATTGGTGATTTATCCCTGACGAAGCCTCCAAAAAAGACAGAAAGTGTGCATTCCAGAGAGAAAGACTCTGTGTTCAGCCTAAAAAAATGACAGGTTTCACTCAGAGGTCTTTCTCAGAGCATGTGTCAGGATCATAATTTGACCTCGCCATGTCTTTTTATTACCCACAGAAAGCTGTCAGAGTGACCACCCTCATGAAGAGGCTTCGAGCGTCTGAGCAGGGTGATTCTGGGGCAGCTGCAGGGGCTGCAGCTGACCCCAACACACCCGGCGGCGCTCCTGCTCCTGCAGCCGGCGGCGGCGATGGCATGGCTGCCAGCATAAAGGCTGCCCTTAGTGAAAAGGCTCCTGATACACAGACTGCCACCATCTCTGCACTCTCCCTGCCCAGTGCAGCCAGACAGGAAGAGCAGCCACAGGCCCGGTGCAATGGCGATGTTCAACAAATGTTGCCACAAAGAAAGGGCGACTAGGCGTCAAACAAATACAAGAGGAGGACCCTTGCCAACCAACAAGCACATGTGCAGTAGAGCCAATAAATTTGGCATGATGATACCATGTCTATGCTGTTCGACTATCCCCCAGTTTGCAGAGTTATTTCACACCATGCATTTCATCATTTTTGCCTACTTGTACTGATTGGTCTATTTAATAGCGTTCTCCACTCTCCCTCGTTATTTTGTGTACAAGTCCCTTTAAAGCTAGTTGCAAAGTAGCTCTTCTGTTGTTTCCTTTCCCCTGAAAACTGTAAAAACTCTTAGTGTATAGTGAAATCAACTCATCTTTACGCATCAGCTCATTGTATATAGGTGTATTTGTCTGTTTCGAGAAATTGCTAATTTTCAGCTTCAGAACTTACAAGCCTGAGTTCGAGTCTTGTTACTTAAAATTATGAGTTGAAAGATTTTGTCAGTTGATCATCTTAAGATTTGAAAACTTGTAGATTTATTAGGATAGCTTTAAACTTAGCTTTCGTGAAATATTTGAAAAGTCATAATACAACTGATGACGAAACATTCTGAAGTAAGAATCATTAGGTAACAATCAGATAAATATAATCAATTAGTTGATTCAGCTTCACAGCCAGACTACACATCTGCTGGTTTATCTTCAGTGCAGCACAAATTCAATCAACTTACAATTTTACGGCAGCAAGAAAGCATATTTTTAAGTTGAAGTGCCTTAATATTTGTTGCAGTAATGTACTAAAATGTTTCAGAAGAAACAACTTGATGATAATTGCTTACTGATTTCTTTGAAATGTTTTAGCTGTTTTCCTTTGCCCTTCTGTTTAGTTTTACGCTGCTGTATTGATACTTGTGTTCTGTCTTCTTTCACACTTCTATTAAAACACAGAAAATGACATTTAGAGCATTGTATGTGTACTGGTGTTTTAGCTGTTGTTGTTGTGTTGTCACTTGTAATTAGTAAACTTCAGAGTTTATAGCTGAGTCCATATACTGTACCACTATGTATATTTGCATTGTATACACGTGTATTTTTTTATTTCCGTGTGTATTTAGCAACATTTAGCTGAGCTAACGGGTTGCTACAACGCTTGTGAATGAATAAAATGAGCAATACTAATATTGCTGAAACTGTGACATTTTTCTTAAGTTGTCCCTCACTGTCACTATTACAGTACTCCAGTAGTACAGTACTACTCTGCAAGACAAGCCACTCCACCTATCATCAATTCACTTTCCAAATTCTATTGCAAAAAATGCAAGCAATCTTGGTCATCTTAAGAATAGCATTAGAGGACATATTATATGTATTTTTTCTTTGTATTTAAAAAATAAATTTGCTTCAAGAGGAGATATTTAACACTCAAGTGGTCATATCAGAACAAAATTTAGTTACTGCATCATTTTTAGAGCCAATATATTCTGTAATTAATGTAAATAAACACAGAGAATGAATAATTAATGTGGAATGTGTAAAGATTTACACATGAACCATCTAATAAAATGACCAAGCCAAAGTTCATCTTTGCTTTTGCTTAGAGGCACTGATGATCGAACGATTTAATTATTACTTTTTAAAGGACTTTATTAAGCCCTAGATGGTGAATTAATTTTTTTTTTTTACAATTTTAATATGGCTCATAGCGGGATAAAACATAATAACCTGCCTGTGATGTCTTTTATCAAGCTCTGCATGAAGTCATGGATTTAATAACCGCTGGGTGGCAGCAGTCCGCCAGGAGCGTCTAGTTTGCATGCATGTGAGGAATACAACGAAGAAGAATCCGCTTCGTCTCTACTGCTGCAGCAACAGAAGAAGAAGAACGTTGGTCTCCATTTATCATCAGTTCGCTGGAGCCGTCGACGGCCTGGGCGACAATTCTCTAAAATATCTTCACTGAGCTCGAAGATCGAGTAAGCGAGGTGAGTCCCAAAGACATGAAATCTAACGTTAGGCTCATAAGAGCGAAATATGTGGTCAGCTATAGTCATCATTTCAAAGGATACTGGCTGCGCATCCGCAAGCTAACGCAAAGAAACCGGCTCTGTAACGTCAGTGCTAGCCAAGTTAGCTCCGATAGCAACAGCCTGTGTGAATGGTCATCTGCGTTGGGCTAACGTTGGTTATAATGGTCTGTACCGCGATAATTTAATCGCCATTTGGGGCCATAACATTGCTATCGCTTCCTTGAATTTCCTTTTGGTTGCAGTCCAGTCATGTTCAACACCATTGAGGGTTGTTTATGTTGTGGCGTAGATGTTGAAGGCCCGGTGATGGCTATAATTAGCGGGCCAGCATTAGCAATCACGCCACCCAGCTTTGCTTTCCCCCCTGGTTTGACGTATACAGCCATCTTTTAAGAAACGTTTTCTTCACTGCACCTAAATTCACACTTTTCATCCTATAAGTAGTCGCTTGTACGCGTTCAAAGAGCTCTAATCACGGTAATGTCCGATTGTGCTGTCACAGACCATTTCTTATCAGTTATGATTAATAACCCGGTCACTGCAGAGTCAACAGTGGTGTATTCGTATTCCTTCCTAAAATGATGCAAACCTGTAACTTTACTTCCAGATAAGATACTGAATCATAATGTGGGATGGACCAGGGCCAGGGCAAGGACCACGGGGAGGACCACCCTTCCGGTAAACAAGCATCATTCAGTCATAAGACAGGTTTCAATTTAGTAGTATAGAAACTGCACTATTGTGTTTTCCTGTAATGCTAATGGTGGGTAATATGGATAAATTCTGGTGTCACAAGATCTAATTTTATAATACAGCGTTGATATCTATAGTGTTGTAGTGCATTTTCTGGAAATCCTACTGTGTTGTTGTTTAAGCCCTTGAGTGCCTCTATTAATGAACATACTTAGCATTTTCCTGCACTCTATAGCTCCCCTCCCTTTTCCCTAATGTTAAACAGATTTCTTCCATCTTACAGTATTTATTACCATTTTACCCATTTGTACTGCACACCATTGAGCAATTTTGAAAATTGACTTAATATTTCCACCCTCTATATGATTTAGTTGTAGGCTTTGTTCTTTGTTTATTAACATTTTAAACAAATCAGTAGCCTAATGTATAAATGTACATTCCAGTGGTGATCATCGTGGAGAAATGTTTGGCGGCAGAGATCGTCCCATGCCTGATTATAGAGGTAGAGATGGGATGAACATGGGTCCCATGGGTCAGATGGGCCCAAGACCTCTAGATCTACCACATATGGACATGAGGAGGATGGATGGGCCACCCATGAGGGGGCGTGATATGGACCCACGTGAGATGCGAGGTCGAGAACCAAACAGAGATTTTTTCAGACACGGCGAGGAGCCCGACTTCAGTCTGAGAAGGCACTATGAGACGACCATCAGAGAGAAACTGATGAATTCTTCCGGTTTCCCCGGACCAGGCAGGAACTCTGGAGACATGGGAGGGAGGGGTATGCCACCAAGGGAACCAAACAGCAGATTTATGGACATGAGAGACAGAGATTCATTGAATTTTGACATGCCACAGTTTAATAATCCCAATATGGATGGAAGAAGAGGAGGGTTTCCCATGGACAGAATGGAGCGAAATGATGGATTTAGGGACATGCGTGACAGGCCCCCAATGGGTGACAATGATGGCTTTGATATGGACTTACCTCCTCGTGAAAGGAGAATGATGGACACTGACCGAAGAGGAGGGCCACCTTTCAATCCAAGAGGTGGATTTGACTCTGATATGGATTTCAGAAACCGTCCATCAGCTGATCTTCGAGGTAGGGATCGATCTCCCTTAAGATTTGGAAAGAGCGATGTCCCTCCAATGGACAGGGCAAGATCAGACATGCCTTCAGATGTTGGCCCTCAAAGATCAGAGTTTATGGGTGCAGATGACTCACGTAGAGAAAGAGACTATCAAGATTCAAGTGGCAGTCCCCTTATGGATTATCGAAGTGGTGAAGAGATGACTCTTGCAGAGGAATGGAAGACCCGTCGCAAGGACAAGATCCCTTACTCAAACATGGGTAAAGGTATGGGAGGTGTACCCGAACCCAACTTCCCTGTAGCTTTTGGCAGGGACGTGAATGTTCGAGATCCACCACCATTTCAGGAAAGGGATAGGCCATCTGTTGAATTCCCAGGGAAAGATGTTGGCTTTCCTCGTGGTGACCACTTTCGTCCTGCTATGGATCTCCCATCAGTTGGCAGCAAAGCTGCACTAGACCGTCCACTCCCAGAAATAAGTCCCCTTCCTGGCCCTCTTGGGAGAGAAAATGAGAATAAACACTGGCTTGCAGAAAGGGACCTGAAGCATAGCCAGAATAAATCAAATCGTGAAGAAAGGCCTCCTTACCATAAAGAGAAGCATCATCCCTCACATGAAATTCACGTGCCAAGTGATTGTTTTAAAGGTTTGAAAGATATCCCACACAATGAAGGACCTGCCAGGGATAAAATGGGAGCGGAGCGTGATTTCCAAAGCAGCAGCACTGTACAGGCAAGAGACCAAGACTACAGGGACATTGATTACAGAACAGCGTCCGGGAGAGCTTTTGATTACAAACATGAGCCACTCCAAACACCAGAGAAACTCATTAAAGAGTCTAAACCAATCACACCCTCAAAGTTTAGTGAGTCTGGTTCTCAGGTAAGTGTGTTTCTATTTTAGCGCTAGTATATGTTTCCAGATTATATTTGCATTTATTATAATACTTTGATGTTTCATAACCAGAATTTGAATAAAAATTTCTGTAAAAGGATCAAGATTACAGGAGTGCTTCAGTGGAGGACAAAGTTTCCAATACAATATCCATAATTGGTATTCCAAAGACTGCAACAATGGAGCAGGTAATAATCAAACATAAAAGCAATTTTATGTTGTTAATTATGGTTACCAGACTGTGTATTGGTTGGCATGGTTATTCATGGCATAACTCAATCATTTTAATATTTTCTGTTGCAGATTCTTGGGGCCTTTGCAGACCATGATGGTGTGCCAATGCAGGGGATGAAAATCAAAAATGTTGTGCCAGGTAAGAACTAAGTTTCTTTGTGGAGCTGTTTGGGGCAGTCGATTGCTACCACGTCCTTCGACATTTCGCTTTTACGACATTCGAAACGCCGCATTCTTTCTTTTTTACGTTCATTGTTGCTTTTGTTGTTGGGGTTCTGTGTGAACTCGCTCAGTAAAGAGGGAAAGGGGGGGTGGGGGGGTCATGTCATCCATCACGTCTGAGGATGTGGATCATTGTCGGCAATTAGAAGATTTGCCAAGGATTCAATATAAGGAGCTTTGAAGAGTGATATTAAATGTCACAAAACATCTGTGACAAGTGACTCACTGAATGTGTCCTTCAGGGACACTTTACATAAATACTCAACAAACCTGAAATGGAGACTGCCTTGGTAGCGCTTTGTTCATCCTGCTGATCTAAACATCGGCTTTAGAGTGAAAGTTTTCCACAGCGGATTGCTGTACACGTGGTTATAGATGATGCCAAGCCTTTTGGTCAAGATTACGTCTCAAAGGTCATCAACTTTTGCATAAACGTGTCAAAATGTCCATAACTGAAAGAAATATGAGATGTCTTTGCCTTTTTATTTTTATCTAAACTCGAGAAGTACATTTTTCTGTCTCCATGGTGCACACCACGTAGTCGTTCACTGCTACCGGTCTGGAATATCTGTCTCTTAAGGCTTGGCTTTATCAAAGCCTTTCTAGGCAAAATCTGATATGACATCAGTCATGTGAAGACTAAATAGAGAAAAGCATAAACAAAATGTGTGTTTTCCTGAAAAGGTATGTGTATCAGTTAAGGTGTAAAAATTCGCTCACACTGTTCTCGATGTGTTCTCGATGTATTCACGAACTGCTGTCTTTTATGTTGTAGTGGGTGACTGTCATTACTGGCATTGACTAACAAAAAACCCATCTGTATTTCAAATGCTGTCCCCAGGTTACAGCTACGATACGGCCTATGTGGAGTTTTTAAACCTCGAGGATGCAGTCCACTTCATGGAGTCCAACAAGGTGGCCCATCCTCGTCGCTCTACGAAGGCCGTCTCTCCCATCAGGATTATGAGGGGTTGAGAGGGCATTTAGTAGATGGGGAGGGACAGAACCTGGGAAGGGGTTGCTGTTGCTTTTAGTGAACTTACTTTGGTTAAGGAGATGAAAATGTCAATAGTTGACATTTCTAAATGCTAATATTTTAAACCTCAACTGTTTGTCCTAATCTGAATTATATTGTACAAAGCCATCATAGAACATCAAGTTACTTGTTTAGCACTTAAAATATGTAATAATTTTTAACTGTGTAAGTGCACAGACATACAATAGGTTTCCTCCCGTTGTTTATCAGCCCTACTAGTCCAAATGTTCAGATTTCAACCCCAAAATGTCTCACCTTTGGATGGATTTAACCTGAAAATTCAGGTATTGGGTGGAAAAAACTACCCTTTTGGGATTTTATAACAGTTTTTATGTCTTTATGATGATACTGACAGTGAAGGTACTGTATGTAGCCAGAATTTCTGGTGTTGAGATTTAGCCTGTGTAAGGAAGGATTGAAGGATCACACTTTTAAGCCTTCGTGCCTTAGAAAGTTTTGGTTTCCTTATTACTTGGCACAACTCGCAAAAAACGTTCTCTTGTCAAGGAAGCAACTGCCATTTTGAACACTTTTCTTACTTGCCTGGCATGGCTGGTTGTTGGGGCGTGTTGTTTCAGGTTCAGCTGATCCAGAATTCCATTTGAGATAACAGATTTGTGAGATTGAAGACATAGCAGATTCCTAAACACATTTTTGGCAACGCTGGAAAATCTTATCTTTATTCAGGACGCTCATGATGTAAACAGCAGTGACGTGAATCTAATGGCTTTGATGTAATTGATTGGATGGCGCACTGTGGTCCGGCAAATGTTGCGCCAGGTACAACTGTTTTTGCCAGATGACCGTGCATTTTTGCTGGAACCCTCTGGGATGGCGCCCCTGCTGTGCTGCTGGACTACCCTGTTTCATGTGAATGAGAAGGCTGGGTAAAGTCGGTCTAAATGCACCTTATTACTAGCCCTTTAACACAGCCTGTCCAAAGCGGGAATGTTACGCCGTTTGTCAGCCTTGCCGCAATACGAAATGCGGGGTCATTGTTGTAGCGCCTCTGAGCCGACAGCGGTGGTAACAGAACTGGATCGATGTTTGTGTAAAAAGAGTGGGCCGGTGAGCTGACAGGGGTGGAGTTTTGACGGTGTATTAAGTGTGTGATCCACCACTGGGAGATTTAGAAAACAGCTAGAAGCAATAAATGGCTAACTAAGAACAGCAATCAAAAATGTCAGACAATGAGGTCCTCACCCGCCAAGCAGAAGACGTGATCAACCGCCATGTAAAGGGGATGGTAAATTAATGTTATTGCTATGTTATGCCATTGTTGTTGTTTAGAAAGTGCTGCCAATGCTTATCTAAAACTGTACAGTGGACGGCATTGTTGGTCTACCTCTTTGGTGCAAACTAAAATATCTGAAATGCTATTGGACGCATTGCTGTGAAATTTTGTACAGATAATCATTGTCCCCAGAAGAATGAAATCCCCTTTGCTTTGGTGATCTCCCGACTTTTCCTCTAGTGCCATTTGTTTTTTAGTGAAATGTACGTATATTCATGGTACCACAAGGCTGAATCTGAGTAACTTTTTTTTTCGCTTGACCCTTTAATCTAGAGTCACCAGCAGGTCAGAAATGTAATTTAGCCAGTGAAGTATCTCTACCTCTAGTCAATGGATTCATGAAAATTTTCTTGGACCCCAGAGGATAAATCCCAATAACGCTGATGCCCTGACATTTCTTCCAGCACAATGAGGTTGAATCTGCTGTTGAGTGTGAAATAACTCAAACTGCGGGTGGATAATCATAGTGGTCTTTGTACACTTTGGTGATCCCCTTTTAGATCAAAATTTTAATTTGTCAAATACGTTGGTTCATTTCTTTTAACAGTTTATCTATTTAACATTTTGGCTTTCTTGACAAATGAGCATTACAGCCTCACAAAACTGCTTGTGTGGCTGCTGACTTTCAAGCCGTATTCACACATGCACTGCTACCCTGAACTTTTCCAGACATTACCCGGAAGAGTTGTATGTGTGAACGCAAATGTCCGAATCGGTTGAAACAGACATTACCTGGGCTTTACCCTGCCAGCTCCTGAGTACCTTTGCTTTCCACTCTTGATATTGTGGTTAGTTCCCCAGTACATGTAGTATTGATATCAGCGCAAAAACAGCCATCATTACGGATGAATCCTCCACCCTACCTGGGTGCCCCGTCTTGCCTAAACCAAAGGAGTGTTTCCAGTAGATGAGAATGCATCTGACACAGTCAATCTTCTGTTGTGTGATACATGTGTGAAGGGCAACTCTGGATAATGTCTGAACTGAATTCCCGGACATTGTCTGAAGTTCACATAAGAAAACGTCTTTCGTCTTGCTGTGTTTAGGTTTCTGAGGCAGTCCTTCTGTGACATTATTGTTTTACCAGTTCAAGGGATTTTCAATCATCTGTGACTTTCCTGAAGAGTCTATGTCCTCTTGATGGTTTTCTCTCAAACTCATCATCATGCATTTCTGGCAACAGGATTTCTACTCTTTGAATTGCTTAGAACAATTTGTGAATGAACTTCAAATCTTGACACAACAGAGTCTTCAACACTGGCAAGGACTGATGTGCTTTGGTCATGTCTGTAAAAACTATATTCTCGGATAGCCATGGGGCTATTATGGCATAGGGGAAAAGTATTGAACAATGGATTGTTTGTAGATCTTTTATCCAATTACAATCGTCTTGGCCGCCGTTAAGCCCAGAATGCAGCGGCGGCGCCCCTGCAAAATAGTGTCAGGGGAACTAGCTTTGGAAGTGGAAAGGCTAACCCTGCTATTAAAATGGCTATCCCTTCAAAATCACTGGAAAAGAAAAGGTCATCGCTGCTAGCTTGTTCATACCTTTCGCAATCAGGTTTGCATTAGGATAATTTGCTATTTTCTGCGTATAGGTTGCTAGCTCGGACATGATGGTTGTTGTTGTCCATAGAGGAAATAACTGCACGAACAGTGTAAATCTAGTGAGTCTATAAAAACTATATAGTCTCCGCCTTTCTCAGGGTAGTTGGGATCAGTTAAATTGTTGCTGAAGTATGTAGCAGTTTATTCTCTGCTATTTCTGTTTCTGTTTTTGTATTTGGTTGCACAGTCAAAAAATCTAATAGCCACTTGGGAGCTATCAATGGTTTTAAAGGATGCTGATGATTTAAAGGTGCTTTATGGTATGGCTTTATGAATGGGTAAATGGTTAATCCTTTTTCCTGCAAATGAGGTACTCCACTGTGAATTTGAACCCGTTTTTGAGAAGCATTACTTACCGCAGAATTGCTTATGTCAAACGCAGTGCTGCTTTGAATCAGCTCATTTCATATAGTAATGAAATCTGATCTTGGAAATGGGGTATTTTACGATTTATATTATTGATTTGTACATCTTACTTACTGAGAACGTGGCTCATATTTGACACAATGAAGTTATGGTGTGTTGTTGTGGACATCTATCTGCATGTATTTTCATAATTGGTTGATTGCTTTTACATTCTTTAAGTTGTGAGGATTTGCTACTTTTCTTTGTATTGTGTGACAGTGAACTGCATATCTTTTGGTTTTGGTCAGACAAAACAAGCAATTTGTAGATGTAACCCTAGGCTTAGGAAATTGTTACGGGCCCTTTTCACTCGTTCCTGACAACCGATTAATTGATAGAATAATCTGCAGATTAGTCGATACTTAAAATAATGTTAGTTGCCGCCCTATCTGTAGTTCCCTTTTAAACTTCTCTAGTGTAGTAAATGGCCTATGTGAAGCACGATCCTCGATCTGGGCTTTGCACACCACCCTAAGTGTCCGCCCGTTTTATCCTCAGGGGGGCTAAACCTGCCAGAGTGCATGTTGGGTGTCATTGGTATTAAGATATGTCGCCTATGTTGTACGATGCTGATTAATCGTTTCTGTTCTTCTTTCAGGGGTCCCTAAAGGTTGGCACTAGAACGACGTCAATGAAGTACATCCAGCCAGACGAGCGTGGAAGAAGTGTTCATGTGAGTTTAGTGACAGAAACCTAGAAATTCATAAACAAAAGCTATTATTTTAAAGAGGTCATATGATGCTAATTTTCAGGTTCCTACTTTTATTTGGGGGTTCTAATAGAATAGGTTTACAGACTTTAATTTTCAAAAAACATTTTTCTCATATGGTGCATTGCTCCATCACCCCTTTTACACACTGTGTCTTGAACGCTCCGTTTTAGCCGCAGAGTGAGACATCTTGCCTCTGTTTAATCTTTGATGAGAGTTGCACATGCACATTACGTAACGGGCAGGATGTAGCCAATCAGAGGCAGAGTAGCGCGGGTCATGCCGAGCAAGGTAGTGTGATCAAAAATAACACAGCTACAGCTGGTAACCATGCTGTATATATTTTGTAATATATTAATATATATATGACCGTTCTCAGTCAAGGGCTCCTAGCCTAGGTTAAGAAAGTTCCTGCACCTGTTTGAGAATTTATAGTTTCCATTCCATGTACAGTATTACTTCGACATATTGTTTACCATACCACAGTTTAAAATGACCGTACCTTCTCATCTCTGTGAATTAGGAGTCAGATCACAAAGTACCTCAACATCAGGAGCCCCAGTTGCCCAGAAAAGATGTACCTATAGAAGAGTTGAAGACCAATCAGAATGGGTCAGATCCAAAACGCCCTATGGAGCCATTGCCCCCCAACCAGTGGCAGCGTAGCTCTGACCTGACTCCAGAGGCCTGGCAGCAGCAGGTGGACCAACAGCTCCAACAGCAAGAAGCTGAGCAGCACGCAGAGTCTTGGGGCAACCGCAACCATCCTCCTCACAATTCACGCCAATCTGACTCTGTCTTTAAAGACAGCAAAAGTATGTTGATTTAAGCACCCCAGTTTTCTCTTAAATTTACAGTCATGAACACAAGCAGTCCAATCATTTATCAGAATCATAACCCAGTTGGGTAAACATTTTCTGTTGTGTCACTTTACAGCCATGATAATAAAAAATGTGAAGCCCACCACCACAGTAGAGACTATCCTGAAAGCCTTGGATCCCTTTGCATATCTGGATGAAAGAAATGTTCGTCTAGTCAAGGCCAAGCCACCAGGAGCCAAGTGCTTCTGCTTTGTTGACATGGACTCCCATGAGGTACCTAAAAAATATAAATGCACACACTTTGCTTTTATTAATTCATGTTCAATCAGAGCCAGTACCGTCTCTGTCCAGTTTCCCTGTGATTTTCCAGGACTTACCACTGTGTCTTCTTTTATAGCAAGTGACACGTCTGGTTGAGCTCCTCACTAAACCCAGACCCCTTTATATCGATGGAGTCAGAGTTTATGCTGAGGTCGCAAAACCCCTCAAGAACCAGAAGTAAGTCACTTTTTTGCAAGGATTTATACCAGCACTTTATTTGAAGGTGTGTGCATGAGACTGAGATGACACCGTCATAACCATTCACTCTTGAGAGTTACACATGCGCAACAGTACTGATGCAAGACAAAAGTAGTGGCAGTCTGCTGGCTCTCAGCTAGCAAGTAGGAGTGTGCTAATAGCTGCTAGCAGCAGTTGGCTTGCTTTAACAATACATTGGACTCCCTTAATCCCCTTGGTGCTTTTAATCCCTGTTGTCAAAATAGATTCATAACATTTAACGGTGGAATATTAAATATATGGCAGCAATGTCAAAACCAAGCACACTTGAGAGTTTAATTAATGCCAACACATAAAACTGAATAGTGTCTTTAAGTTTGAGAATTAGTGCTGCTATGACATGTTTATGACATGTTTTGTTGTCTTGGTCAATGTCACGTTATCATAATAGAGCCATATCAAACAATGTCAACTTTGCATTAAAAATGTTAGTCTTATGCACAATGCTTCAAATACAGTGTTACTTTTTCTTTTCAGTCTAACGATGATGACTTTCTGTCTGTTTTCAGTTTCAGAAGAGACTTTGACAAACCAAACAGTTCCATTCTTGGGTTCCCACCTGAGGCCAGCACAACAGGGGTAAGCTGTGGTCTTCTCGCTGTGCTGTTGTACACAGTTGGATGGTGAGACTTCTCAGATGACCTGTGATCTTTGTCATTTCAGCCCCAGCAGTACCCACAACCTCCACAGTTCTTGCATCCTCTGCCGCCACCTGCTGGTGTCCCTGCTGGAATGCAAGGTGAGACTTGCTCAAACACATATTCTGGTATCTTGGTCCCTGCTGGTTATGATTAAACTTGATCATAAATGTGTTGTAAGAAGTCACACCATTTGTGTCACCAGGTGATTTGATGAGCGGCAGTGCTAACCCTGCCCTGTCATCAGACCCCAGCACTGGACAGGTAGGCTACAAAGCAAAAGGGCAAAGCAGTAGAAATGTTGTTGCAAAGCTGGCTGGTAAACTGAATATTTCCTTTAACACCTCCATAGGGAATTGGCTACAATGAGACTCCAGCTGTGAATCCGTCATACCCAGCCGGTGGACCCCATGTGCCAGCAGAAGCGGCTGGGATGACTGTCGGCATAGACGGGTCACAGGCCTACGTCTATGGTAAGAAGCAAACCATGCTTTATGTCTCTAAGTGTCAATCATCGGTCACTATAGTTACAATAATGTAAATGACTAATCGATGCGTTTAATTCCTCCAGGCTCTGAGATTCCAGACATGACCAACTACTTATACGATGCCACATCAGGCTTCTACTACGATCCTGAGACGACACTTTACTATGACCCTGGCTCAAGGGTGAGAATACAAGAGAACACTTGTGCCACAGTGTAGCTAGATGCTATGTATAAACTCACAGAGAATATAAAATACTGTACAGCTAGTAAACATTTTCTGAGAAGTAAATTTATCTTCTGATAAATTATTTTTCAGACATTTATTGAACATGAGAAATTTGAAGATAACAGTTGTTAATCATGGTTTCATCTCACAACTAAGACATGCACTCAGTGTGTTTACCACTTTAATAAAAGTGGGAGGGACTAAGAGGCTCTTCTTCCAGCTGTGTCAGAGTTGAAGTTTTACAAGTGAATCACAGTCTGGAGGAGTGAAAACCTAACTTAATCAAGCAACAAGAGGTGTTTTGAATAATTTCTTACCAAGAGGACAAACCAGTTAAGCTTACATATGCACTGAGTAGCCAGCACAAACGTGTCTTATAATGAGTGGTTTTGGTTGTCATTTCTCCTTTTCTGTGCGTAGTACTTCTACAATGCTCAAACCCAAGAATACCTGTACTGGGATGGTGCGTCAAAGACCTACATCCCAGTTCCTGGAGGGAACTCTGCAGAAGCCCAACCTGGGTCGATGACTGCTGAAGACCAGGCCATCCTTGCCAACCCAGCAGCAGATGCTCCTCTGGAAATGAAGAAACCGCTACTGGTGCCTCCCCTCCCTGGAGGAGTTCCGGCACCGCTTCCCGTTTCTGCTACCGGCTCTGCTCTGGAGCCCGGCCTGACTTCTGCAGCAACTCCAGAGAAAAAAGACGACGATGACGCTGCTAAAAAAGACAAAGACGATAAGCCAAGAAGTCTTGCTGCTGTCAAGGTAGCATTTCAGTTACTATAGCACACCACAATATGTGAAATACAGATGTGTAAAGGGAAGATGGTTAAGAAATGTCTTGCTGTTTGCAGATCATGAAAGATATGGAGCGCTGGGCAAAGATCCAGAATCGTCAAAAGGAAAGTGTTCGTGCCGCATCGCCACTGCTGAAGGGTGGAATGGATGATGATAGGAGGCAATCCAAGTCAGCTGATGCTGGTTTTGCTATCTTTGAGAGGAAGGTTAGGGACTCACCTCCAGCAACTACACATTATAACTCTTCTGCACATAATATTTTACAGTGAATGGTAGCTATAAAAAGTATTTATTTATTGGATCTTGTTATTAATTTTGGCTTGTTCTTTGTCTACATCCTAAGATCTCAGGTGCAGATGATCTTTTTAAGAAGCCTCTTGCTCCTCCTAAGAAAGATGAAAAGTCAAAGGTAAGAGAAATAAATAAAGAGAAAAGTGGATAGACCAGTGTTTTATCAAACTTTATTTTTTAGATGATTGAGAATTTTTGACATGATATTTGTCTGGTTTGCTTCCCCAGCGTCCGATGGGCTCCCTGGGTATGCTGGCATCAGACTATGCTGCTGGAAGTGATGAAGAGGTGGAAGAAGATAAGGAAGAGGCAGCTAGAAGTGGTCTGGGCAACCAGTCTGAAGACAAAGACAGCAAGCTTACTGACTGGAAGAAGATGGCCTGCCTGCTGTGTAGGAGACAGTTCCCAAACAAGGACGCTTTGATCCGCCACCAGCAGCTTTCTGACCTACACAAAGTACTAACTTTAAACCTTTGTATGAACAATAGCTGATAGGGACCCTATGACTATAGCCTCTAACCTTGGATGTTCTGTCTCAACAGCAAAATATGGAGATCCACCTTAAGATCAAGCGGTCAAAGAAGGAGCTAGAGGCACTGGAGAACCAGGAAAAAGAAGTAAGTGAAAATGAATGGAGTAGGGAAAATATGCTGAGGTAGTTATCGTGTCATCAGTTGATGACTAAAGATGGAATTTGTCGTCCACAGCTAAATGCCAAAGAAGGTCCCAGGTCACCAGAACAGAAAAGAAGAAAACACCATCACCAACAGCCACAGCATCATAATACCTGGGCTGGGGGCTCCAGGTAGGTGTTACTGAAACGGAAAACAAAGCATTTAACTGGTTTTATTACATGCATGTCTGCCTAAACTGTTTGTTCTCTGTGCTCAGGGAAATGAATAAAGTCAGTGAAAGACCTGGTTTAGGAGCTGAACCTGCCCCGGTAGGTGTGACGTTTTATTTCACAGCTTAATTTCTAGTGTTTTTGTTCTTGTTAGTTTATTAAACCTTTCATTGCATTTTCTCTTATGCAGAGGAAAAAGAAAGAGTTTGTCGTGTGGGACCACGCCTCCTACAAACAAGCTGTACGCAAAGCCATGTTCGCACGGTTCAAGGAACTTGAGTGATCTCATCTGAACACCTCCTCACTTTGATATGTGAAATGTTAATACGACGCGCTTGGCATGAGAAATCCCTTTGACTGTCTTCACTGTTTCTCTGCCATGGACACCTTAACACTAGAGGCACAGTTTTCTACACTGAAATGAAGCGAAAACTGGTGTCTCGATATCACATCACAAGGCTACAGTTAAAAGAAGTCAAGAATATTTGACAACAATGGATGTTGTATAGAAAGTGTTAATTCATGCTGTTGATTTAAGTATTTTTGCCCATGTTTTTATGTGTGGCCTGTATGTAGAATTTGTGAAACGTGTCCAGGATGTCTTTTTTTAAATGACACCGTCAGACCGGCCACACTTACATTTTGTTTTAAAATTGAAGAGTTTTTACATTTTCATTTTCATGGGTCGGAATTGCTATATATGTGCACACTTTTAAGTAAAAAAAAAAGATTATGGACTAACTTCTCTGCTTCAAAAGTGTTTATTTATTTGCATGTTGATTTTGTTAAATCAATGTGCTGTTTAAGAACTTGTCTGCAGCGGGAGTATTCTGTACTTGCACATCCTGTCCACTAGGTGGAAGCAATGCACCATGTTTTGTTCTGTGTCGATGGTGAGGTATCCAAGCAAGAACACTGAATCAAATCATCAGTATAAGTGTTGTATATCAGTATTTGCCAAGTTAAAGAAAAAAATATGATACATTCAAGTGGATGCATACATATGCAGTTAGGATAATGCATTGATAGGATTTAATTTCTCAGTGGATGAATCATTTGTGCACTGCAAGAGTTAGAACACGAATCCTCCCCTCTGACCTTTACTGATATGGAGGAACCAGCCCTCACCCTCCCGATGGTGGTGGTTCAATGAATGTCGAGGATTGCTCGTGTTTAGTGTGCTGACATACAAGCTCCTCTGAGAGCAGGAACCCTGGGGAGCCTGAGGAGCCTGCAGTCAATGACAAACAGCAGAAACACTCTGGAGAGAGCAGTGAGCCAACACCTTTTATCTGTGCAAGAGGAATCACGATTCCTGCTGTACTTGCGGACAGCACCCTAATGAGGAAAACAAGGACAGAACAAATAAATCTGATGATATGTCGACCAACAGGTAGCTTGGATTTCGCCTCGAGGTGAATGTATTTTATAGTGACTGACGGGACATGGAGTCTCTGTCTGAGGACGGAGAGCAACATGGAACCAAAGCTTCACAATTCAGTGTAAACCATGTTTTGTGGCTTGGCATTAAAACACAGGAAAGCACGATAAACAAAACCACAGTGATTATCTCAGGTTTTGCAGTGAAATCGTGACACACCGGCTTGCCATAGCTTTTGCTTTTCGACTTTAGAAACCCACATTTGCATTAAGAGGGTGGTGTTTTTATCTCAGTTCGATTCAGTGGAGAAACAGTACCAACTCTACACTATTTTTTAAATAGAAAGCCACTGGAGCAGAACTGAACAAGGGATTGGAAATGAAACTTCCAGCCTGCTCTTATCAGGGTGAACCATCCCTCTTTATTTGAACGTGTATCTAAATCACATAGTCTAAGTTTGCTGCATGCTTCTTTTGCAAACTCGACAACACACCCTTCCCTCCGGAGGGGAAAACATTTTCTTGTATTGAGTTTAAACTTGTTCTGTTCATCTGAGGTTTGTGTGTCTGTGCTCCTTTACAGACTTTTAATTATTATATCTGTCATTCCTGCTGATTCAGGCCAAAAATAGTCATCAAGATTTCCCACAACCTTTCCCACATATTTACAAAGTCGTGGAAAGTCTTAAGTGAATATCATGCCATATCTTTCTTCAGTTAGACCACACAGGTTAAACCAGACGAGCCAATGTTTTCACTGCAACATCTTTCATGGTGAATTATGCCTGCTCAGTAATTTGAGCAGGCTTTGCAACAATGTGGATTACATTCACTACCATAAAAAGGAAAACAATCCTACGTATTTGTCCTTAAATCATTTCAGTGTTCATTGTATTTCCATGTGTCCTTGAAATAATGGATTGCTTGCATGTCTGCTGAAACCCAAAGCTCCCCTCACATCTTTAGATCTTTTAAATTACTTCCATATTTGCTGTTTTTTTTTCTCAGTCCATCCTGCTGGTAGGTTGAAATGATCACATAGTTTAATTTCATGTAGGTCAGTACATCCTGTGACATCAGTCAAATGAATACATTTCCAGAGCAACAGATTGAGCCACACTATCTGTGTATTTGCATATAAATAGAGTATTTATGACCAGGATTCACATGGACTTTCATGTATTTTATTGACATCGCCTTTCATGACCTAGACTATAAATTGAATAACTGTTTGATCATACCGGGGGAATAAAATATAAATTTCAGATTACAGCTTCGGGCGGAGCACAAACTGCCATTAGATAATGAAAAGGTTAATGTACCAGCCAGATCCTATAAAGTACAATTGTGTAACATAGTATCAGCATTATGATTTACATCTCAAATCAGGTTAGGGATTAGCTGGCATTTCCCTTTTTTCCCAAAATGACAGAGGGGAGTCATTTGGAGGAGGAATCTCTGCCTATTTTCTGTTATTTCATGTGAACTCATTTCCATCCCTCTCTTCTCCATTCTGTCACAAGACCCCAAAGACACCCCCAGCTCCCAGTGACAGATGTCGTCCTAACAGTCGACGGAATGAAAATGAATGTGCAGTTAGTCTGAGAGGCCAAACAGAGAGGTAGGGCATGTGTGGAGATGAGCTTTCAGGCAGAGTGAATGGCAGAAAAAGGTGGACAGGGGGGCCAATTATCCCAGCTGGACGGCTCTTAGCAGCAGGCGGGTGGAGCTGGAGCAGCAGTCTGGGGACGAGACGGAAGAAGAACACAGTCAGCAGGACTGTCAGATGTTTGAGATGTGCTGTCAGTCCACAGAGGCGAGAGAAGCAAGAAATTACTGCTTTTAATGGCAGTCTGACACCAAGCTGTTGGACCAAGATGCTCCAAATGTTGAAAATAAACATCCAGATTCTTATTAGGCTTGTGTATATTTGTTTTTTTTTTTTAACATCCGTCCAACAGACAAGTATTTCACCAGACACAGTCTAGTTTTTCCAGTGTATTTTTCTTTTCTTTTGAAGAGGTTATTTCTGCATGAAATTAAATCCATGTAGCATTAAAGATGAAATGGATTATTTTACAGTACGCCCACATGTAGGCTGACCATGCGGTTATCTCAAATCTCCCCTTTGTCCGTTATGACAAATGATCAAAAACACATCCCATGTAGAGGGACTCCCCTTAAGGAGTAGCATGTGTTTGTGGTCACCCCGTGCAAACAGAGGAGACTGTACCATCACAGGCTCGCGGGAAAATCATGCTTGTCTGAGCAATTTCACCATCTGGCCTCATCCTTTCAAGTGTAAATTGAAAAATGATGTCTGTTATTGATTGCTAATCTGCAACATCATCTTGAAAATGTCCTCACGACTGTCAGGCGTGGGACGTACTTCAGAGCACAGCTTATGTTGGGAACATTTGGAGAAGAACCAATTCCACTGGCAGTCCTGTCACCGAGAACATTATGGACATTCAAAACATTTGGAAATGATGTCATGGTTCTGCACTCCAGCACTGATGGAGAAATGACAGCAACGATAGCACTATACAGAAAACAGACAGCTGGAACCCTCTATTCTCTGTCTTTTCTGATGCCTAAAAAACTTTCTTTTATAATTTACAGTTGTCTCGTTTAATTATCACTCAGATGATTATGACTCACAGCAAAGCAGTTCTCATGTACATTGCTACAACTATCCATTGCCTTTGTACACACACTGTGGAAAAACTCTCACTATGAGAGCTGTCAAAGATAAATGAATCATATCTAAACTAGTGAGACTATTGTGACTTTAAAAAGATGAATCTTATTGTCGTGCAACCCAGCTGCCATACAGCTGAAAGTTCTGCTCGCATTATTTTTATGTCAGCCATAGTGGAGCTTGGCAGCTGCTTTGAATGCTCTGTGATTTCTTATTATCCACTGACAAATGTCTCTTTTTCCCATTGGCAGCATAGATGACAAAGTTTAGAGCCAGACACAAATTTTGAAGAGCCTCTTAAGCGGTAGGCCATCTCCTGCCTTATGTACAATAGTTGTTTTTATTAACATGGTTTTGGATTATGGGAATTTTCATTCATATGTGAAAAAAGCCAACCAAACTTGTGGAAATGTCCAAATCACACGTGTCATTATTATTATTATTATTATTATTATTATTATTATTATTGTTATTATTATATGTCTTCACAATACAAAGCTTGAACTTAGAAGTGCGTTTTCAATTCTAGTTTTGTTTGGTTCAGCTACTGCTGGGCTAATCTGTGAGCACAGACGGAGTTGCATTCTTGCAGCTTCACATCCTTCCTCATGCTCTGCTAACAAAAATGGAAATAAACAAAAAACATACAGGTAAATCTGGCTACAATGCAATATTAAATTGAATTGAATACGAACCACCTTTAAGACAAAGTGATTTAATGATTGTGTGATGGTCTTGCACTACAGATTGCCAAACGTCAGGGCTCTGACAAACATATTTTAGATACGTGAGTATTTATGTTTGGGGATCAGGAGGATTCTTTCACCAAAAGCCATGTGTATAATAAGGAAGCATCATATTTGCCTGAAGGCAGCAGCATAATCCCCTGCCACAAAAGTGATAACAAGTAATCATCTAAGTAATTTCTCTGTTCAGTCTTTGCTCACAGGATAGGATTTACACGTCAGGTTGATGAAGGCTGCTCTTTCTGAACTCCATATTTCCATCAGGTCCATACATTTTTAAGTAGCCATTTGATGGTAAAGGGAAACTTACTTTCCAAAGAACCAACCAGCCAAACTAATTGATTTACCGGACTGTGCAACTTTTCCTAGAATCAGGTTCTGTCTGGATAATTTGATTTCTCATCGTCACGGAGTTCAAGCACTCAGATGTTTAGATTTTCATCCTTGTATATTATTAACGGCTATTAAATTTTTTATGTTATAGAAGACTGAGAGACCAAAAGGTTGAGGGGCCTTAAAGTTGAGGGAAGGGACACAGTATGACATACTGAGTGGCTATTAGCAGGAGGGCATGTAGGAGCTATAATCTGTAATAACTAACATGTTCAGGTAGCATGTCTGTTCCATCGGGGGGGAAATGGAATACCTGACTTTTTATTTTTACGACTTTTTCATTAGGTGTGGAAATACCTGGCAGTAATGTTGTTAACATTTTGCAGTTATAATGATAACCTGTGGGAATATGTTTGCTGAATGTAACATATGGATGAAGCATCATTTCAGGTCGTTTTCCTGCCTCAGTTTATTATTGGAAGTCCCACGAAGTGGAAATAAACGTCCTTGCAATCAGCCGTTACTGCCATATTGTGCATTACAGTGTTACCTCTAATAGTCTATTTTGATACCATATTAGCTCCTTTCTATCTATCATCTCCTCACGCATGCATTGTTTTCTCTCTTTATCCAGTTTAATCCTCTGCAGTTGCATCAATGTGCGTCACTTCAACCTGCGGTCTGGCAGCTGATACTTTTGTAGCCTGATTACAAATTAAAAGCATGCTGTCATTTTGTTCTTGATCTGGCCATCTTGTCTGACATGTAAAGACCATTATTCATTGTATTTTATTACTTGAGGTATCTTTCTGTAAGAGGAAGTATTATTAGGTTGTATTCTCACACATTTAAAAAGCTGAAGAGACTTTTTCTGTTATATTGTGATTCTTGCCACATGAAAGATGGAGCTTGGAGATCTTTGCATTCATTGTAGAATGAGAGCTCTGTGTTTAAGGCATAGAAGATGATATACATCAGAAAGTCAGGAGTTTAACATGTATTCTCCACATGCAGCAGTTCCAGCTTTTGCTTACTGCCAAATTCAATGGTGGGAACACTTCGGGAGTTGAAGGTAGGACAGCAGAACAGCCTCACTCCTCCTGTGGTGCCCTTACTCTCTACTACTTTCTTTCTCTGCCTTGAAATCCACAAACACTTCCTCCCCAAAATACTTCTGGAAATTTCCAGGTGAGAATGATCATCTCCTGCTGCTGCAGTACCTGCATTTCTCAGGATATCTCAAACATTTTACATGACAAGTATGCATTGCAACAGCTGGAACACAGATCCCAGTTACAGACCCCCGACGACAGAATCATGGCGATGCTTTTCAACCTTCTTGCGGGGCAATACCTGAAAATGTGCACTGAATCAGAGGGTGCTGAAAGGTGCTTGCAACACCAGCTTTTTACCCAAGAACAAAAGCTCTCCTCAGCTCGGTCTTACCTCTGCGGAAGGAACCGGAGAACACATGGCTAGTTTCATCAGCAGTAGGTTTACATTAGTTTTCCTCAGCTGATAAAGCTATCAGCGCCGCGTTGGGAAACAGATGAAGATGTAGTGCTGCTGCCTTTTCTCATTCAGCCGACATTACAACTCGGTGCACTCTAAGCTGGCTTCAGGATATTTTCATTCCCATTCTTGGCTTTACAACATTCAGTGCGCGGCATTGTTGTAACACAATCACCTGCGACGAAGCCAATTCCTTGCCTTGAAAATGACTGTACAAATTATTCATTGTCCCGGAGGCACAAACCAGTACAGTGACAACATTAACAGCCATATCACGATTGTCAGCTTTGAGGGATTATAGCAATCTGTAATGTTGCCTGCACTCATACACAAATGAGAATGGATGGCGCTGGTGGGAAACATGCAAATGTTATTGTGTGCAATCTGAGCTCAGACATTCTCATTCAGTCTTTCACTACGATAGGAAGGTCTCATAAAACCAAATCAGTTTTATGTCTATGCATGAAGACAAAAGATCAGGACTACCATTTAGTGCCTGTTACTGCACGCAATTCTAACCTGACATCAGTGAAATACAGGAGAAAGAAACACCATTTCTGTAACAAAGTCAGCGTGTACATTAGAAAGAAACAGACGTCTCTGTGTCTTGTTAATGTCATTTGTCTCCAGATGAAGTGCTTAAGGCCCCACGGGTGACAAAGGGAGGCAATAAATCATTGTGTCTCTTTCAGACACTTATAAGACCCAGATCATGTCGGATAAAATGCCTCCATTGGAACGTTCCCTAAACTCCATCTAAATGGTTTCTGTTTAACATGATTGCATCTCGCTACCAGCCTTTAATTTCCGCTCTTTCTGTGTTATGCATGTAAGTGCCTCACACATTCAGTGCGAGGCACTTACATGCCAGTCTCAACCCGTGACACTTTCACATCCCAGGGGAGAGTACTGACGACAACACAGCCATTTGGGGCAGCCGGTCCCTGAATGCTGCTGCGTAGGTGTGAGAGCACAGGGAGAAGTGCTGTAATGTGTGTGTCTTAATGGGAGCCTGTTAAACTTCAAGAGTGGCGCCGCATCTGCATGTTAGAAGTCTAGTTTCTTGAGAATTTCTTTGGTTCAGGAGAGGAATGATTCTGGCAATTGGGCTTTCAGAGAAAAAAAAAATGTGTTTCCCACAGTAATGCATCTATCTTGGGGTTATAATGAACCAGTAATTTTGTGTTGGGTTGAAAGAGATGCTTTTACTGGGAACTATGTATTTACCCATTCATTTAACGTAGTAGTGCAGTCAGAGACCATCAGACAGACGGTAAGTGATGTAATTCTGGGTTTGATTACTGATTCACATTTAGAGTGTAAGTGAAGCATACATTTTATGTTTTTTATGTCCCTCTAACTTAAATCTCACCCAAACTTTCCCATGATTTCTAGTAATTAATCTTCTTAAGGTTTAAACCTTTACCAAATTTTGTTCACTTGCCAAAATCAAACTACTATCTAATGCAGACACACAGAGGCAGGCTGGGTGAACACAAAAGGTGAGCTTTAAAAGGTGCAATATGTAAGAATTTGCCATCAGTGGAACAAATCAAGAAGGAACAGGCACAGGAGACGGCAAACTGAGACAAGGAGAAAAACAGTCGAACCAACAAAGAGAGAGGGAACAACACGGGCTTAAATACAGACTAAACTAACGACGGGATGAGGTGCAGGTGGAGAGACACTAGGACCAGGGCAGTGCTGACGAGGCTGATGTGAGACAGGTGTTGGTGGGGAATCAGGCTGGGGAGGAGCACAGGAACACTGGGAACACAGGTGAGCAGGAAGTAGAGAGCAACAAGTCACAAGCGCATATAACTGCAAAATAAAACAGGAAATCAACAAACCATGACACTATCTAACCTCATAAGGAATAAAAGAAAATAGAGTGACGAGTCTGGGATATGAATACATAATGTGACAGCACCAAACTAGCATATTTTTATCCTCATTTGAATTTTATATTTCCTTAGCCTATGTTTCAGTTGAGCAGCAATAACTAAATCCCCATAACCAGTTCAGATTGTTTGTTGTGATGAGTAGTCAATATATTGATAACCTCCTCAGGCACATCTGCCACTTCTGTTTAGCCCTCCTCTCCGTCTTTGAATATCTTTGCTCTGAACGTCTGCATTCAAATCAATAAGTGCACTGAGAGCCTCTTTCAAGTTGCTTCTGTCCCGTTGCATCTGATCTTTGATTCCTACCTTTGAAATCCCAGACATTTTCACAGTCTTTATGCAGTTCTAACTTCTTTCACTCCCTAATTAGTGTCAACGCAGCGACTCTTGCCTCTTATCCTTCCGCATGTTCTTTTAAGCCCTCTTCTGCTTGTCACATTGGTGAATCTTTTCATTTTGAAAATTTCACTCAGCAGAAATGAAAGACAGGGTGTCTGTGGAGCCGCTGTGTCGAGTCCACCAACTTCAATCCAAACAGGAGGGTCTGCATGCCCACTGTCAGTCACAGATCAGATTGGGTGGTCCTATCAGGGTCTACACCCCCCCTGCCTGTGCAAAGAGCCTCGACAGCCCTGAATAGTGACTGATTACTGTTAGCAGGGCCTGATTGATGGCTTCACAAGGCAAACAGATCTGAAGGGGTAATGAGGACAGTCAGTTCCCCTTGTCTTCTTCTCTAGTCTCTAGTCTATCTATGAAGATAGGTAGTTATAAGTTTAGATCTGATGTTCAAGCAAGCTTTCTTCTCCAGTGTACCAGGATTATGAAAGGCCTTTTGCACCAAGTTTGCTTTATTACATAATGTTTTTCGTTGTAAAGCTGTGCATTATACATAGCACCACAATACATCTAGATCTGATCTCACGTTGCCATCTTTATATCGATTTCATGCACACAGACAATCCAAATCCCAGGAAATGGTAAAAATTGAAGCTGCATGATTTATATCATGCAGGAGAATCTGTTCTGGAAGTTCAAATCTCAATGATTGCACTGTGATAAGATTTAGATGAGGGATTACTCATGTAAGGACAGTCTGAGGGCACCGGACAGGCTGTCAACTCCTTGTGAGGAGGTTTAAGCAAATTAAACCTCCTCTGTGCTGCTACTGGAAACTGTCATGTAAATGTTGCTCCATGTAGCTCAACAGCTATTGGATAGATTGTAATGTCATTTTGTACAGATATCTGTGGTTTTTGACTTAAATGTATCAACATCAATTGGATGAATTTGTGTCTCCCTCGGGATGAATTTGAATAACTTTGGTGATTCAGTGGCTTGTCATCTAGCACCAGATGACATGACCAAATGCATGACGAAAACAAAAAACAACACTACCATCATTAGAAAACATTAGCAGGCTAACACATTAAAAAACTAAGCTAGGGAGCACTGTCATCCTTGCACATCAACATGTTATCATTGTCATTCAGTCGATCTGGTGCGGCTGCAGACGGACTTCTAACAGGTACGAAAGAGGAGTATATCGTGCAAATACACTTGATTACCAAGAAAGGTTTTTTCATGGGATTTGACTGGTAATTCTATAAATGCAGTTTTTATGTACTGGGGACCATTGAAAGGGAAGTTATGACTTTCTCTTTATTCATTTAGATAGGCCTGATCTTGTTAGCTGGGGTGTTGCCAAGATAGCTACCAGTGGCAAGACTGGTAAAATAGCCACAGCTATGGTTAGCAGATTTTTGCTGTTAAAATACAGTGACACTGTAAACGATATTACGGTGTGCTTTTTTGGCAACCGGAAATTTCACAGTTGCGAACCATCGCTATCTGTATATGTGTGCATTCTATGATTTTCTCTCTCAGCCTCTTGTTTTTCTCCTCATGACCTGTGTACAACAAGTCTTAGATTGTCTTGCTCTTGGCGTTTACATTAGGGTCACATCACATGTGAGCTTTCTCACAACCATCACTTTAATGGATTTATTCAATTCTGTTCAGCTATGCCAATGGGTTCCTCTGACCATAGCCAGCTAATGGGGCTCATGATCCAGGAACACAGAGATCATCAGATCATCAGTCTGTAGCTTGGATCACCTCCAAGAAGCCTCGCATGTCTCCCCTTTGACGTGAACCTAATCACCTTCATAGATCATCAAACTGTATCTGGAGCGGCCGAGGGAGAGACGAGATTGTGTTACAGAGGCAGCAAACGCACCCACCTTTATGTTGCGTTTGTGTCGGGCCTGGCTGGTGTGCGTGCCACCTCTGCAGCTGTTTATGCATAAATCAAACAAGGAAACTTGATGAGGCCCTCAAGTAGACAGTGCATGGGCATATTTGTCTAATCAGCATCCACGAATTTCCTCAAAATGGATTGTGTTGATTCCACAAAGTTTCCAAGGTTGTCAACAGTGCAGTCGACGGAGAGCAACATTGTTTACTTTCAGAACTCTAAATAAATGTTTCGATTTACATGTCTGACATGCAAAATCAACATGAAACATGTCAATCGTTTAATGCCCGTCGACCTGATACTGCAACCTCCCCGCCAGATGATTTTGATGTGGGTCTTTTTCTAAGAGCTTGTTTTGTGTTACACTGCGTTCTCCTGAAACCCTAGAAGGTGTTTGATCTGCTGTTCTGCATGTGGCTCGGACCATTATACGTCCTTGGCATATCAAATGGTTCAACAATGGCATGTTATCCCTCTGGCCTCGACTTCCATTTGAATATCATCTGTCAGGCGGTACAAGAGGAGACCTGCTCCGACCGAAAACGCCCATAGCATCTGAAATTACACAGCAATTTATATGTCATCTGTAATCGTTCTGAATCCACTCCATATCCTGTGACAGCCATTAATTATCAGTACTTTTTGTCTCTCTCTTCCTCTGCTTTAGAAATCTACCTGGATTCTCTGGGTGTTCAGTCACAATACCAGCTTTGATATTGGAGAAAGTGCTGATAAAGGTGGGCTACATTATACTACGGGTGCTGATATGATTTCAGAGCCTCTTTGGCAGTTACCTGACCCGTTTGAGGTGTTGGATAATAAGGTATGAGATGGTATAAAGTAGCCGCATTGTTAAACCAATTATTCTGTTAAACTGAGCTGCTGGTAGCTGTTAATACAATGGCTCATACAATTTTCCCCCAATTTATTATTTTTTTGCCCTGAAGGAAACAGGTAATTTTCAGGTCAAATAAAAGAGCAACATAGGATTAAGTTTCTCTGTGCATCGGGTGCCAAACACAACAATGTGAGGCCAAAAAAGCGTCATTACATACAGTACATGAACAGGGACTGTACACATCATGAACACGGGAAACATGTAAAAGCACTGCCTACATGCACAAACCAAAGAACAGACTCATTTAACATTTCATAAAACATATGGCAACGTGACTTGAACGCATGTTTACTAGACTGCTTAACTTAACGATATATACATCTGCATCAGAGTTAGTTTTTTTCTTAATCCTCTTACTTAACTTCTCATTTTGCTTTATTGTACTGGTATTTTACTTCTATAGTTGTTGTTTGTGAGGCTTATTAAGTTCCTTTCAGGAGATTTTTGTACATGAAATAAAACCTATAATCTCTGTGTGAGCTCAGCTTGGTTTTTCTATAAGAAGACAAGGACGATCAGCTTTGGACAGCATTTATAATCTCCATATAAAGCCTAAATACATGATGATGTACCCTACATTTTTATGTGAAACAACAACTTACGTTCATGACCATTATTTATAAATTCACACAGACTTGTGGACATTGATATTTGAAGTTCGGCACTGCATTAAAGGGTAACTTCACCAATTTTACACATTGAAAAGTGTTTACAGGTATTCGGGAGAACTTCTTCATATGTGAAAAAAAAGTTGTAAGAAGCCTTTCTTTTATGGCTCCACAGGAAGCTGCATGTGATCTGATAAAGTGCCTCCAGTGATGTCACTCAGTGGCATTGAGGGTAATGTAGGTTTTGAAAAGGAAGAAGAATATGTGGAACCAAAACAGCGATATCTCTGGTTGTGCTGTATCTATTTTGATCATCTATTTTTAAAATGATAGAATGATAGACCAGTTGACTGCTTTCAAAACCTGCTGCCTACATTACCCACAATGCAGCTTAGCCACTGGGTGACATCATTTATCACATCACATGCAGCTTTCTCTGGAGCTGCAAACAGCTTTATACTACTTTTTCCACACATGTATTAGTGTTCACCTCAACACCTGAACACACCTCCTGAACACAAGTTGAAGGAGTCAATGCATGAAACGTTGAAGCCACAAAGTTGCTCATGGCAGAAAACATCTGACAGTTTCAATTACACAACGGCCATCTTGCCTATCGTAACTATCAGTGTCACTGGGATAGAAACACATTTCTCAACATACTTTTGGGCATGGTCATCTATAGACCGAATCAGACCTAACAACATTCACGTCCTGGTAGAAAACTTGCAGTTGAACTTTTGAATAAATTTGAATTTTTTGTCATTTATAGCCACGACTGTAATGGTTATAGATATATAGTAAAACATGGTGGTTCGACCTATCTGACGCTCCAGCTGTGCTTCTTTTATGTACTGTGCTGCTTTGCTCACATCTTTGATATCTACCCAGCAGCAACATCTCAGACTAGCTGCGAGTTTCAGTTAAACCTGGGTCATCTCTGTGACCCAACATGCAAATTAGGTCTCCAAACTGACATTAGTGAAAAAGTTGTTATTCATTAGATATGTAGCATCAAATATGCAATTTAGATGAATGAGATTGTGGAATAACATAATAAATGCGCCAATTAAAGTATGTACTGTAAGCTAGAGTGTGATGCAGAGATTATTATTGTCAACAAACATTGTGATTGGTTCTATTTCAACTGTGCCTTCTATATTTTTCAATGTCAAACACAACACAGACCAAGACAGTAGAAACCTGGAAACAAAGACATGTTATCACCTTGGCCAGAAAGCTATTTTTGGATGTATGTTTGTGGGCCAGCGAGGAGGCTCACTGCACCACGGTTCGTTGGCCTCAATCCCACTTTAACATCAATTCACTGCTGACAAGAAGTGACACTGGAAGCACCATGTTTAACAAAGGCTTATGAGATCCATGCGAGATTATTTCTACAGTTCAAAAAATGCTATTTGTTACAATGCAAGGTTACATTTATAAAAACTCTCTCAGAGTTTTCATTGGGACTTTTTCTTCCGTAGAAAGTAGTTCCAGTGAAAACTGTTCACAGTGTGGTCTGTGGTTTACGGTGAATAACTGGGCCATTGTTCCTGGAAAGACAAGCTGCTGTTGAGTTTTACAAATGGGATTTTTCAGTGGTTTAAGCACCATAAATGAAATTCCACTCAGCTCTATTATATTTGGATTGGGATATACGGGTAAAATAACAATTTAAAAACCTGTAGCGCTAGACATCACTGGAGTAAAAAAGAAAACATGTTTAAAAAAATGAATCACTCTTTATGTTTTTTTAAAGTTCTCTTCTGAAGACAAAATCAAAAACAAAAGCTGCTTTGGCCTCTTTGTCCCCCCGCTTTAACCTGAGGCCTATGTGAAACATTTCAACAAAGAAAAGATAATTGGATAAATCAGGCTGCATTTCTCCCTGCTGCACTGGATAACCCTCAGGTCTGTAAAATGTCTTTTTTGTCATGGGATCCATTTTGCTGATGCAATAGCTTGAGACACATAATCAGAGCACAGGAATTATGAGCAATTAGGAATCTCTCTCTCTCCCTCTCTCTCTCTCTAATCCTGTTCAATTGTCCGTCCATGGAGCCTCCCAAGGATGCTGAGGCCTGAGCCTGTGAGAATTCACACGGCCTGTAAGTGAACTTGAAGCATGTCCAACACATATCAGCCTGTGCAGACACAAAAGACTCAACAAAGAAATGGGATTATTTCCCGTAAAGTTTCACTGACTGATAAGAATCATAACGAATGTTCCAGGTTGTTAATGAGGCAAATCTGCCAAACATGTGAGTAATTGAATTCCCCTCGGATAAGTCATGTATTGTCTGAAACGGTGAACGTAGTTTCTATTTATATACTTCCTCAAAACATGTTTTTTTCTCCCCTTGCTTTTCAATTTGCTTTTTCATATCCTTTATCTTCCTATCAGGCTTGAAAATTAAGCGCCTAAATTGTATCACTGCACTGCTGTACGCTCGCTTAACATTTCTGATTTCTCTGTAGACTACAGGCTTAATCTCCTGCGTACTTCAAATCACCACATCTGTCCAATCTCTGCTCAACATCTGACATCATGCAGCTGTTGCCATGGGGAGCCCTCCCTGCTCAGAATGAGCTTTGCCTGCACTGTACTATAGTCACAGTTTACACATGCTAACATCATAACCAGGCCTCCTATATACAGTATATACTTGCACACACACACTCAAGCACATTTTCTCCCCATTATGGCAGGAAGTGTCAGTGGGAAGACACCAAGCGTTATAATACATACTTGTAAATTAAAAGTACTCATTGTGCAGTAAAAGGGTTCTTGTGTGTTTTACTATTATAAATGATGTCTTTGGATTAATATTACCGCAGGATGAAATTGGTTCATCATATGTTTGTAGCATCGCTGGCCTGTGAGAACCACGTATCTCTATAAAAGTCAACTTTTCATGAGCTCTTAAAAACAGCCTGTTTTCAGCTTTGTGATGATGCATTTTCCAGCTAAACCAAGAGAGTTTTGTAAATAGTTTATTTAGCTCAAGACTTAGGAGAATCAGTACAGGGACACTAAATCCTTCAGTTTATCAAAAAAAAAATTCTGAATCATCAAATTTGGAGATGTGTGGTCTTCACTGGACAGGAAGGGTAACAACAAATGTAATCTGGAAAGAAAAATTAAGAAAATTACATACTCAAGTATTTTTCTTTACCAACTTTACCAACCTAAAGTGTCTACTTTACCTTTACATTTAATAGTCATTGTTTTATATTAATATGATGTGAGGTTCAGTAAGCTTTGTACAGAAATGTTCGGTAGAAATGTCCTTCAGAGGCATACTTTTTACTTTTATACTTCGAGTTCATTTCAGAGCCTGTACTTTATTACTTTTAAAGAATGTAAAGAATGTGTGTACTTTTGCATTAAATGGAAACTCAAGTCAAGTACCAGTACCTCAAATTTGTAACTTATTACTTGAGCAAATGTAACATTTCACCACTGCTTTTTCCTTTTTTTAATTAATTGATAAATGCTAAATTAGCACCAATGTTAATAAGGTATTCATAAAATGAATGAATAAGCTGTCCAGTGTACATGCTCCACCGTAACTAATTACAAAAAGTGGTTTTGACACTAGCAAGAGACTGACTATCACTCCACAGCCAGCAGACATTTGAAAAAGTTGTATTTCATCTGAGTAATTGCACATTCTGGTTTATTTTTGTACTCAAGCGACAAGCTGAAGCATTAATCATCACATAACTAACACAGGCTGAGTATGTGCAGACAAAGTAAAGATGTCCCATCCAGAGATGAGCATTAATGGATTATAAAAATGATCAAATGTTTATTAACATATAAACAATCAATGTTAGAACATGTAACTACATGTCAGAAATCACTCTGAGCAGAACCTCACCGGTTTGATGAGTCCCCGGAGTCTACAGCTCCTCTCAGGTCCCTGCATCAGACAGGGGCCTCATCTGGACCACATCTGGACCTCATCAGGCCTCCAGCCAGCAGAGGGGGAGGCGTGAAACAACCTCACACAGAGCACGAGGGTCCTCCGCAGAGGAAATTAAGGAAACAAAGGTGTGACACCTGGGTGAGCCAGCATCACCTTAGGTCTCACTTCATTTTCTATTTAAGTTCATCCAGATGAGCGCAGACTCATCTTAAAGATAGAGCTTTGAAATAAAAGCAGTGTGACGTTTTATAAAAGAGGGATGCAGAGTGTAACAATTACAGCATTATGTGATCAAACAGGACTGACTTTTATTCAGTGCTGGCCTTCTTTTTATTTAATGAATTCAGACTCCGAGGGTCTGATCCAGACCAGCCCCTATCGTTTGACATCAACACATATCTATCCTGACAAATTCCACAGCTTCTTTGAGTTAGCTTCAGGTCATTTAATACTTCCCATATTTCAGAGAGAGAGAGTCTGGTCTCCAGTGAAAGGTAAACCAGTACAAGAGGGAGGGAGTAATCATGATTACTGAGTATACTTAATGCACGGAGGACAGCTATTTTCTTCTTTCATGTAGTGATATCATCCATGCCGCAGTGCAAATGGTCATCGGATCCAGTGACCGCTAATCCAAAAATTGCATCGTGAAACCATGATCAGAGACTGCTGGTGCATTACCTTACAGAGATGTCCCATGAATGCTACCACTCGCTCCGTAGTGAGGTTTGGTTATGTGATAGCCACAGCTATAGTGGTGAGTAAGGTCCTTCCTAATATGTTATCAAATAAAAAATTAAGCCTGAAATGAAGACATTTTCTTGCTGACAGGAGGCAGTTTTATTTGGAAGAAAGGGGCTTAACTTCCTGTAGTATTCACAAAACTTTTCTCTGCCCTGCGGGACTCTTTTCTGCCACTTGACTGTGTCCAAGCTGTTCCTGTTTAGCACGTTGACAGTATATTTGACACAAGTCTTGCTCCAACTTCCTCCCAGCCATAACAGTCCTGAGGGCAGTGCAGGAGGCAGCAGAGCATTTTGAAGGTTACCTCCGCTAATGAAGCCAGGCTGGCCAGCAGGACCCCTTGGGTTTTTGTGGCAAAGCCATCCACATGCCACTCTGCGGGAGAGCTGGCCTTAGAGGGGCTTCATGCTTGTTACCAGGTCCCTGCAGGCAGCACCACGGACAGCCCAGGAGCAAAACCACTGTTAATGAGAAGTGAGCCCACTCCATTATTACCTCCTCAAGACTGATGCTTATCAAAACACAACAGGGGCAGTTTTACTGAGTCACTTGGATGCAAATGGACAGTAAAAGAGTTACAGTTTACAAACTCTCCTTAACCCATGAATAAAGGCATGCATCTCATATCTGTCCACATCAGGAGGTGAAAAAGAGGGAGCTTTTGGGATATTGGCAAAAGGCATTTCCTCAACACACCACCTGCATATAAACCTACACCCTCAGATTAATACAATAAATGAAAAGATGTGAAAGTAAATGACTTTTCATTTGTAAAATAAATGTACCAAGAAACATACAAAATGTACAAAAAAGTGATCTCAAGTCAATCTTAAATTGACATCACAAAAATGATCTCCATGTGTGAGGAGTGTTTGTGTTTTACGGAGCCATCATTGCCATGTAGACCTTCAAAAAGAAGAAGAGGAAGGATAAAATGAGTGGAGGCAAGAGCACAAGCAAGTGAGACAGCTGTCAATAAATGTCATAAATGTCAAATCTTAAGTTGAGTTGAGAAATCTGGAAGGTGTTTCTTCTTCTTGGAACGTGTTTCATCCATTTTCAGCTGCAAACTGAGCACAGTGGAGAGCTTGAGCAGGTATGATGCATCTATTCATGGATAAGAGGCTAACTAAGCCAGCTATAACGTTACATGTCACCCTCTCTCTGTGATACGGTCGGCAAGTGTAGTTTGGTAGAAAGAAAATAGTTCCTACATGAAACTGCTCACAGCAAGTTCTGTGGATTATCTTGAGTTACTGTCATGATTTCTGGAAAGAGACATTGCCGTTGAGTTTTTCCAAATCAATCTTTTTGATGCTTTAAGCACAACGGGGCAGACATCTCTTCAGTCTATATCTCCAAAGCTCAGCATCTAGATGAATGATAGCCTTGCAGGTAAGAGAAAAAAATATGTATTTTTGATTTTGGAGTCAACTGTCTCTTTAATTTATACTTCTTTGTTTCCACTTCAGCATTCAGGCGTCCTATCAATGGAAACTTTTCGATCTCCACTAGAATTTAAAGTACCGATCTGAAGGTTTGATCCATATTTGGCTGCACAGCTTGGGTTTGTCATGACTGACCCACTGGTGTTCTGCTGCAAATTCCAAAAACAGAGCAGATTTAAATGTGACCAATTTGTATTTGGGCGAGGCCATATAAAAGAAAAGAAACCAACATTTTTATGACCATCTTTAACTTGTTATCGAGGATGCAGATAATCACATGTGATGTGAGAAACACATGCCTCGTCTATCTCAGAGTTGAGTGTTTTAAATCACTCTCTGGTCTGTTAGCACGCACCGCAAAAAAAGTGAGAGAATGTGAGGGATGCATGAGCTGGAGTCAAAGGGTCAGAGCAGGAGTGGTTTTACTCCCAAAACTGGCCTCATTTAGGTACGGCTAATGTAGTGTGACTGGAGGTTTATTGTGATGAGGTGTCACAGGACAAGAGTTAATACTGATTCAGCAACAGGACAAAGAGCTAATTGATAACAGAATCTGATTGTATGAAGTTGATGTAAGATTTGTTGCAACACTATGAAGCTACCATGATTATACCCATAACTCTCATGTATTGCAACATGCTAAAATGCTTTGAAATCTCTAAGATCGCCATTTTTGGTATCACAAAGATGTCTTTGCTGCTAGCATGCGGTCAGATGACTGGTTGAGTGTGATGTCTCTCTGTCATTTACAGATGCTACGTGGACAGACGGTAATGAGGTGTCCGTCCAGAGTCTGAGATTTGCTGGAACTTTCCCTGGGTCGGGATAGCGCTCCGCTTTGGTCCTTTCCTGTTATGATTTCCCCTGATACAAACACCCATTTTGTTCCGTGCATGCGTGTGGAGATGGAGAGTGAAGCTGCTCTGAGTGACTGATTTGTGTTCACATCTGGAAGTACACTGGCTGATGAGGAGCTCATGGCTTATACATGTCCAGCTGTTTACTTAAAACACTTCCCTTACCAGAAACGCTCTGCACGCTTAAGGTCTGTGAGGCAGGTGTGTGCTTGTGCGTGTATATTCTCCATGTTTGCAACGTCTCTGCATCTTCAGGCATGTGCAAGAACAGGCTTGTTTACCTGTGTATATACGGTGTGGGAGGTGAAGAGTCTATGAGGATTTAAGGAATGTGCTTTTTTAATTGTACCTCCGGAAGGTAACCCTTTTTGAGAGAAGAACTTAGGAGTATTGTCACCAAGTGTAAACCCAACCACATCTACATTTTGTCGCCATCTTGTGTTTTTGGAGCCAGAAGTGACCGTATTTGGTCGGATCGGATCTGACTTAGAAGCTGTGGCAACTTGTCAATCATGAGGTAGCCACACCCCAAAGCAAACCCTACTTTATTGTAAATTTTACTGTAAATTGGGTCTTGGGTTAGGGTTAGGGTTAGGGTTAAACCAGGCAATTGAGACTATAAACTCAGTAAGAAACTGTTTACTGAGATAATATATCAACTACGGTCATTTTCTCATAAGCTTACATACAATCAGGCTCCTTTTTGCAACCAGTAGAAAGAATGCAGGTTTATGGCACTTTTTCATTGGCTTCACATTTTAGACTCTGAAACTCTTTTGCCAGTTAGTCTCAAGGCTTAGCATGAGAGTGCATCTTCTACTCAGTTATTCAACACTGCAATCCCATGTTTTTATCCATTTCAAACAATTGGATTAGGGTCTGTTTTTGGCCTAATATCACATAATTTATTCCCCAAAAAGCAAACTTCTGTCACATTGCTTTTAGCCCCTTGACAAAAGACGAAACAGACTTTCTGAGGATTTAACCTCAGTTCATGTCTCCGATATAGGAGGTGGGGGGTTGGGCTGCAGGGCTTGAAATGGAAACTAATCCAGTGTGAAATGGGCCTTGAGGCCAATCCACCGGACCTGTCCAAAAGGAAAACATATCGCACGCAGAGAAAAATCTGATGTCATCAGGATCTGCGGGAGAGAAACCTGACATGTTGTTCCCTCAAGTGGCTGTTGACAGCACTTAAATTTATTGTGCCCTCATTATTTTTGTTCCATGATGAGGTATCAACAATCTCAATAAGGGAGTCAGAATAACAGCCGCAGCACTCATAAATAATGCAACTGCCTGACTGGATACAGGCTGAATGGAGGCTCCACAGGCTACAGACCAAAAGTGAGCTCCCAAAGAGACCTTACAGAATGAGCTTAGGGAGGTTAAAAGGCCTGTCAACAATATAAACAACATCCTGAGTGAAGAAAGAGGGGCCCTCTGGTGTTTTAATCTCTCCTTTTTCCTCTTGCTCCGCTTCTTTTGCAGCTTTCGCACAAATATGCAGGGTTTTCCCTGCTCAGTGAAACAAAAAGGAGCTGTCTCCTGTTGCAGAATTCCTCTACACCCGGTCCTAATCCTCATCTGAAGTGACTCTCCATAGAGCTTAAGGCATCCCGGAGGTCACAGGCAGGATTGTTTAGACTGACACTGACACAACAACCTGAGGCCTATGCAGCCAGTTTCAAAACTAAAGTTGCTAATGCACCATTGGAGGAGAACCACTTGAAATGTTATGTCACGTCAGACGAGTTCATTTACAGCTCGTGTCCTCGAAAATGTTTGATTCTCACAGGTTTTTTGAAGTCCTAAACTTGTTGTCTCTGTTATTAATTTAAGGACTTATTTGTATTTAGAGATGGGCATTGCTGGTGTGTCGCACATCTGGATTTAGTCCAAGATGAAGCCTTTTATTGCTCCTCTGTTTCCACTTCATACTCAATCTCTCCTTCCCGGTCCATCTCTCCGAGTGAACAGCACTCAGTCAACCATGTGCATTAGCTCCATCTTCTCAGAAGTGTGTGATATCGACCGCTGGTTTTTCTATGTTATGGTAAATTTATGGCAGACTGTGAACCTCTCTCAGAGGCTGCCAGCTCATTAGGTTTCCGATGTAACAAGAGTAGAAAACTCATATCTGACTCAATAAAGTTGAATAATTGATGCTCGTAGCACTCATTACTCCATTCGGGGCTCATGGAACTGCCAACCTCAAGTTGTTTATTGCTGTATGGCGGTCAAGGTTTTTAATGGCTTTGGTTAATCCAGCTGCTTGTTTGCACAAGTGACACATTTACTGTAAATCTGCAAGGTGATACAGATAACCTCCATCATTCACTGTTTTTATGAATAAGAGTTGTCAAATGATTCTAGTGACATGCAAATCAGTTGCGCAATCACATCAGGTACTGATGTAGTAATTAATTAATTCATCATTCATCAAAATCCATGAAATTAATTAATTAAACAGAAACAGGTTCCTTTTATAAGATTCAATGTGCAGGATTTAGGTGGATCTACTGGCAGGAATGGATTATAATAGTCACACCTAGTTGTCATATTATTACCTGAAACTCAGATTTCTCTAGGTTGGAGGTGGGGAGGATATCCTCATAGGAGCTGACTGAGGACACACCATGGAAGTAACTTCTCAATCCCAAGGTAACTACGACCTAAAGCATACCCTGCTTTATCATCTATTTTACTCTAAATGAAAACATAATTTACAAAATGAACATCATGCTGTATTGAAGAAGACTTGAAACTAGCGCTTGAGAGCATAAACGCATTAGGAAAATGTGGCAATAAATCAAGTAAGAAGTACGGTCATTTTCTCATAAGCTTACATAAAATGAGACTTTTTGGAAACCAGCGGAGTATACCTCCTGTTGTATACCTCCTGTTGGCCATGTGGAAGAATGTAGGTTTAAGGGCACTTCCACACTGGCTTTACTTTTCAGACTCAAAAGCTCCATCCACTATTTATACTATCTATCGTTGCACCACCATGTTTCCACTAATGCAACTAAATCCTTCACACTGGCCCTACGTCTACATGTTTGTCTGTGTAAATGATTCATACTTACCAAAAGTTTTGGAATCTGTCACGGTGTGTGCCGTGGCAGCTTGTTTTGTTGTTGTTTTCTCCCAACCTGTTTCCCCCCTCCTTTTCCCTCACCTGCTTCTTCCAGTGTGAGTGTGAGTGTGTGTGTGTGTGTGTGTGTTCTGGTGGGCGAGGTTCTCCGCTGCAGCAGAGAGGCGCACCTGTTCTGCATTCAGTCTCATCAACTGCCTGTACATATCCCTGGTCTTCGCCTTTCTTCAGGGCCAGGTTGTTCACGCATGTGCCGGTGACCCTCCAGTGTACTCTCTTTGTGACTATCTTACGTGTTTTTGATCTCTCGCCTGCTCAATTTTGGATGCCTTTGTTTGTCAATGTTTTTCTCTACCTCGTGTGAAGATTTCACCAGCATCCACCTGCTCAGCCTTCCACACCGTCACCTTCTCCAGTTCTGCCAGTGCTGCCAGCTAATTCCCAGTAACCTGGTCAGACCACTCAACGCAGCCACTCGTCACTACCTGCTCACCTGCCTGCCCTTGTCTTCGTCACTCACCTTTTTGTGGAAATAAACCTTTTTCTTTACACCAATCTTTCGTGTCTCTGCGTTTGGATCCGACCAAAAACCAAAACCTCACAGGAATCTGTCCAGCAGATTGCCTCAGCTGGCAGCCACGACACAGCTGCAAATCGCTGCATAATCCTTAGGGGTTACTCCAACTCT